>NC_056737.1:1179019034-1179251534 GCF_019279795.1 Protopterus annectens | reverse complement strand
TAGGATTCCGGGTGTCTCCATACTTAAACGACTGGCTCCTAACCTCCACTACAGAGCATCTACTAATAAATCTAGGAGACATCACCTTACAGCTCTGTTCTCAACTTGCAGCCTTCTCAGCATGTTGTATTTATAGGGGCAGAACTGGATTAAAAAAACATGATGGCCAGACTTCCTCCAAAAGCAGTTCAAGTCCTTTGACATCAGGTGTCAACTCTTCTTTCAAAAAAAAAAGTGCAAGCAAGAATAGTCCTAAAAGTTTTGGGGACCATGGCAGCAGCAATAACTCTAATCCCCTTAGCACGCCTGCACATGAGAATTCTACAGTGGCTACTTTACACTCAGTGGTCGATGCAGGAATTGCCAATGTCACACAAAATAATGATAACAGAAACTTGCAAAAAAGACCTTTGTTGGTGGCTTTTCTCCACCCATGTGATGCTAGGCTGACCATTTGATCTTCCCCAACCATTACCCACAGTGACCACGGACACCTCTCAGATTGGGTGGGGGGGCATTATCTGGGAAAGACAGTCCAAGGCACCTGGCAGGATCATGATGCCCATTTGCACATCAATGTCCTTGAGATGAGAGCGGTGCTTCCAGTGTTGCAAACATTCCAAGACTCTCTACCACTAGCAACTATAGCAATACAGACAGACAACATATCAGTTGTATGGTACATAAACAAATAAGGAGGAACAAGCTCTTACCCCATTTGTCAAGAGGCCCTGAGAGTATGGTAGTGGGTGTCCTCTTCCCAACGTTTTCTGATAGCAACGCACATCCCAGGGAAATCCAGCGTGATAGCGGACAGACTCAGCAGAACGATTCTGTTGCCTCATCAGTGGTCCCTAAAACAGGAGATAGTGGAAAAGATTTTCCGCAAATGGGGCCAGCCTTGCTGCGACCTTTTTGCGACATCTATGAATGCCAAATTCAGCAGTTACTTTGCCCTTATCTCCCCTCCGAGGGAGTCACCAAGGGATGCACTTGATCATGATTGACCCTTGGTTCTCCTCTATGCCTTTCCTCCCTTTCCATTGTTACCTAGAGTACTTCAGAAAGCCGATTGCTTGGGAAGGGACTTGATACTCATCGCCCCACACTGGCCTTGTCAAATCTGCTTCTCCTTCCTGTGGCCTCATCTTCAGGAAGAGCCTTGGATTCTGGACCCAGTTCCAGACCTTCTGACTTATGTGTCAGGAACGCTCCAGCCTTCCCTTCAGACCCTCAAATTGACAGCTTGGCTGCTCCGTTTCCAAACATAGCCAGGTTTCCTAACCTTTCTTCATCAGTAAAACACATTCTAATTTCTTCCCATAAGGCTTCAACAAGAAAGATATATAGAAGCAAATGGAAAAGATTCTGTTTATGAGCTTCTCATAACCATATTGACCTCTTTACTGCCCCAGTAACTTCCATTCTACAGTTTCTAGCAAAATTATTCAATGAGGGTACAGCTGCAGCTACCATAAGAGTCCAGTTAGCAGCTATTTCTAGCTTCCATATCGGTGAATCTGGTCTCAGCGTAATGTCTCATAGACTGTGCAAAACATTCCTAAAAGGGTCTATATTAGTTAGTCAAAGTGTCAAAACAGCGAACGCTCTTTTATTGACTGCTAATATGAGAAAACACACAATGTCGACTGTCTGGAACAGTGATTTTTTTCCCAGGGAAAAAAATTGCTGGACATTGTCGGGACTTTGCCGTTTCCTCCATTGTGTTCCGATCTCGGAACTGGTATATTTAAGTAGTGGGTGTGTGTGTGTGTGGGAGGTGAAGCCCCCCACTTTATTTTGTTTGTAGATTTGTTTTTTTTTTTTGTTCTTTTTTTTTTTTGGAGCAGTGATTTTTTTCCCTGGGAAAAAAAAATCGCTGTTTCGTATGTTCGACTTTGTGAGTTTTTGAATGTTAACAGTCAATGAAAGAGCGTTCTCTCTTTTGACACTTTGACTAGTTAATATAGACCCTTCCTAAAAGGTACTCTATTACTATGACCTCCTATCAGAGACCCCCATCACCATGAGACTTAAATTTTGTCCTGTCCTGTTTAATTTTTTCCCCATTTGAGCCAGTATCATCTTGCAAACTCAAGTTTCTGACATGGAAAACTATTCTATTAGTAGATATTACCTCTGCCAGAAAGGTGTCAGAGCTATAAGCCTTGTCAGTAAAGCCCCACCCCCCATTTGCTTTTCCACCAGGACAGGGTATTCTTAAAAACAAACCCTTCCTTTTTGCCAAAAGCTTGTTCAGAATCTTAATTTGAACCAGTCTATAGAGCTTCCAGTATTTTACCCAAATTACAAAAATAAGGCAGATTACATGTCGCATCAGCTAGATGTGCATAGACAATTTCGCTTCTGTTTACACAGGACTAAGAACTTAAGAAAATCTGACCAACTATTTATATCTTTCTCAGATTCAAAGAAAGGTACCTCAGTTTCTAAAGTGACACTATCAAAATGGCTTTCAGATTGCATAACCTCCTTCTGTAAATCTCAGAACAGAGTTCTCCCCCAGAAGGTTAAAGCCCACACTACAAGAGCCATTGCAACCTCCTCCGGCTTTCTAGCTAGACTACCAGTTGATACCATTTGTGCTGCAGCGACATGGGCAAAACTACATACCTTTATCACTTATTACAAAGTCGATTTGGCATCCAGGAACAGGGCCTGTTTTGGCTCTGTGATTATGAGGAATATTCTCCCTTGAGCCATCCAAGAAAAATGGTGCTAGGGATGCTGTTCCATCCTAACAAGAATGAAGGCGAGATCGGACAAAACACATAAAGAAGTTATGTAGTCACCATAACTTTCCATATGTGCTGTCCATCTCCACCTTCATTCTTAAATCCCACCCTCCTTTCCCGCAGCCAGTTTTTGCTCCTGGAAGACTGAGTTGCGGCAATGAGGCATAATTGTTCTCTGACCTCCTTGACTGCACTCTGAGATATTATAAAAGTAATTGTTTTTATTATTATTATTATTATTATTATGACTGCAAACAAGATCTGAGAGACGTTCCTGGGGCATGCTGGGATAGAGTTTTAGCCATGAATTAGTGGAAGACCTCAAGCTTGCATATGAGGCCGAGTTGGATCCGAGGATCGGATCCAAACCCATCCTAGTAAGAATGAAGGTGGAGATGGACAACACACATGGAAAGTTCCGGTGAGTACATAACTTCTTTTTTTTTTCTTGTTCAGGAAAGTTATTTTAAAGCTAGGAGTTTGTCATTTAATAGACTGCCTTGAGACTGTAACGTTCTTGTAAACGGAGAACTCATTTCTTTGTGTCAGTTTAAAAGTAATGTAAACTAACTGAAAACATATTTATATGGAGAAATTGTGTTTATTTTTTTCATTTTGTGGATGGCATAGTGTTTTAAATTGTTTTTTATGGACTGGTAGTTTTACTGGCATTTGCTGTTTGCCTTCCCCGGTAAAGGGGCACCATTTTCAGCTTGACCATGGAATAGACTACTTATCCAATTGTTATTCCTTCTTCCAGCCACAAAAACAAAAAGTTAAGTAAACAGCCTTTGCCACCACAGCAGGCTGGCAGTATGCCTCAGACACAGGTGGATGACTTGGGTGACTACTGTGGTCATTTGTTGTACCTCAGACCACTCATCTTTTGCCCAGAATCCCTCTGGTGTAGCATCTACAGCAATTATGGACTTGGGGTTAGCTACGTCCTCTATGGCTGTTGGAGCCCCCTCCGTGGGTAAGGGAGAGCCACTCTTGTCAGTCCTGAGAGAGGGAACAGACGAGGCTTCCCCGTTGTGTCAGAATGCTGTGCCCATCCCTGGGTAAGCAGCTGCTGCCATTAGTAACATAGATGGCCCTATTTTTCCTATCAAAAAGAAACAGAAAACCAAGCATGTATCTGCCCCCCTCCCACACATATCTTTGGATAGGATTAGTTTGCTGGAACTAGCTAATGGTTTAATTCAGGCTATTGATCTTTGTTGTAAAGTAGTTTCTGATGAAAGAGGGAATCATGTTTTACTGAAGATATTCAAGATTCTGAATCTGAACAGGAGGATGCAGGGGAGGATTCAGGGTTTTGTCCTCAGGTTTCTGATTCAGACTCAGAGGAGAGCTCAATTTCTGATTCTTCCTGTGGGGGTTTCTCTTCTCTGAGACTATTGCTAGAATGTCCCAGTGTTTTCAGTGGGAGAATACTGCAATTTCACAGTCACTCAGAAAATACTTTGAGCTCTGAAGGAATTTCCGGAATCTCCACGTATTTCTCCAGTTCTGTCAGCTTTGGAGATGTGTGGGTTACTATTCCATTTCTTTACTGTGTTACATTATGATTTCTAGTCTATTACTAGACTCCACTGCAGTACTACTATATGGCTCATATTTGTATTCAGTTTCTCTCACACAGATAGTTTTCCCTCCTCTACCATTTCATATTGCATGTCTGTTCTGTACTTCTACCACTGTTTACTAGCAATGAATGACCTTACTACCTACCTGCTAGACCCAAAGGGAGGAAAAATGGTTCATTCCCTGTTTACTTGAATTTGTTTTTTGCTACTCGTCAAAACTCTTAACTATGTTTTCTAAGTTGTAACTCTGCCAGATATTGTACATTGAGATTTTTATTGTTATGCTACTGAAGCTGCATCTATCTGAGACATTTTGATTGCAAGCTTTTGTAATGTGGAGCATGTCTCCATAAATTGTATATATATTTTACACTGTTAATAGAAGATCTGAAGTAGTTGTCCTCATTTGATCAGCAACCTGTGGGTATCGGATCCGACCCGGATCCGAGCCGGCAGATTTTCAAGCTAGAGAACCGAGCTCCCAGCTCCTCCCCCTTACCCATAATACCCTGCTACCTCCTTCCAGTCCTCAGATCTCGTTTGCCGCAGCTTCTTGAAGCTCCTGGTGGTTTTGTGAGTGGTTTTCATAGGGTTTTTTCCTCTGTTTTTCTCTCAAAATTCTGTGTGTGTGTGTATTAGTCTACCCTTAGTTTATTAATTTAAATTGTTTCTTTTTTGTAGTCCGTTAATCTTAACTTTTCCCTTCCCTTTATCTGTGTGTGAGTTCTCATGGCCGAAGGCCCTAAGGCCGTATTTTCTAAATGCTCTGAGTGTGGTCATAAGCTGTCCCCAGCCGATGGCCACACTCAATGCGTTATTTGCCTGGGGGTTGCTCATTTATCATCAGGCTGCCTGATTTGTGCCGCCTTCAACCCCCGGGCTTTGAGGGACAGGAGGACTAAGTTAATCCTTGCAGGCCTTTTGCCCTCAGATTCTGCTTTTTCCTCCTCTGCCTCAGTGGCACCAGCCGTGGCTGCGGCTGTTCAGCCTACCATTCCTGCTCCCCTGGCCGGGACTCAAACTCACACTGTGTCCCAGGGAGAGAGGGACATCAGGAAAAAAGACAAACATAGAGAAAAGGAAAGAGACAGGGAGAGGCATAGGAGCCATAAGCGGAGGGCCTATTCGGATCCCTCGGCCCCGCTGGCTAAGCAGCTCCTTTCTCCTTTGAAGGTCTATGGATCTTCCCCCTCTTGGCTCCGTTCTCCTTGTTTCTCTCCAGAGACGGAGATCCGGTCACCTTCTAGGTCACCGAGGCGGCCTTCCTAGCCAGCCTCGGCGGCCTCTTCTAGGTCAACTAGGAGCCTTTCGGATGCGGACATGGACCGGATGATGCGTCACTTCCTCCAGGCCCAGATGCAGATGGGAGTACTCTTGCTCCCACCCCCTCGGCCCCTTTCTTTGCCCCCATTGCTCCTTCTTCAATCCATTATCGGGTTTCGGAGCCGTTGGAGCCGGGGAGTTGGCGCCGATAGTCATCTCTACTTTGACGCCAGCTGTACCCTCCAGTTTGTCGGGTCCTTTTTTGGATCCGAGCTCTCGGGGCCATGAGCTGAGCCTCGGATTCGGAGGGGTGAGTGTGTCTTTGGCTCCAATGTGGTCGTAGCACACCTCTCTTTTGGGTCTGGTCGCTTCAGCACCGGCGCCGACCCACACGTCAGATCTGAGGGGGCTGCTCTCGGATCCTAGGGAGAGTGGTTCACCGTCAGCCTTCGACGTTTTGGAGAGGGTCCTCTCGAGGGATTCAAGGCCCCTGGCTTGTGCTATGGACCCACCCGCCATTTACTCGCAGACGGGCCTGACTTCCATCATCCGGCCCCAGGGACAGCCTGTGTGTACGTCCCAGATGGTTCCCCTAGAGGAACAGGACCTGATTGATGAGCCCTCACAAACGAAAGTGCAAAATGAGGCACTTGGACTCCCCCGAGTCCCTCACGGAAGACACTGACTTGGAGGAAGGGGAAGGTTCCCCCAGGTCACCCCCCGAAGATGTCTCCTTTGGAGACATCATGGAGATGCTGCTCATTAGAGGGGGGTGGTCAGCCCAAAAACCTTCCTTGGATGAGTCTGTGTTTCTGGAGGCGTTTGAAAAAGGCCCACCTACCTCTTGGATGTCCCCTCCGGCTGACCCCCTGGTAGATCTGATAACTACCAAGGCGTGGAAGGAGCCGGACACTGTAGAGCCAATCCCCAGAAGACCTGATAAAATCCTTAGTCCCCCGACAGACAGGACGGCGTGGAGCAAATGTTCCCCAGAAGATGCCATGGTGGTGGTGGCTGCCACCAAAAAGGAACTGGCTCAGGAAAGTTCCTCGGTGCATCCTCCCGACAAGGAGTCTCAGACGATGGACCGCATTGGAAAGTGGATGTTTGCTTCAGCCACCTTCTCCATAAGGGCGCTGAACTACTTGGCACACATGATTCGACTTCAGCGGGACCTAATCAAAGAGTACACTGGGTCACCCCCAGAGTCCATGTCGGCCGAGGACAAAAGAACCTTCTCGACATGAATGGCCACTCTAAAGTTGGTATCCAACACTTCTATGTGGCTTCTATCCCATGCCACGGAGGGGGCAGCTAGAGCCAGTGGAGCAGGCATTGCCTTGCGGTGCCATGCCTGGCTCCACCTTTGCGATTTTGTGGAACCCTTCAAGGTATCCTTCGCGAATGCCCCTTTTGACAGTTCTACCTTGCTTGGCAAGACTGTCCGCGATACACTACTCCAGAGTGAGAAAGACGGGAAGACGTCTGCCGTCAGAATCCGCTTCTCAGCTCCTCAAAGGTCCTTTTCCAGGAACGAGAGAGGACAAAAGAAAATGTGGTTCCGGAAATCTCAACAACCCCATTTCGCTCTGGACCCTTTGTCCTTCAGAGGCAGGGGAGGACAAGGTGGACGCCGGCCCAGAGGCAGAGGGGGGGGCCGAAGAATTTCGGATCGAGGGAACCTTTTTCCGACCGACCTGTGCAGCAACCCTGAGGGGTTGCCCAACTGCTCCTCTCTGGAGGCAGTCGGGGGGCATTTTTCGGAACACCAAGCACATTGGGAGTCCATCATGACAGATTGCTGGGTGCTCCGAATAATATCCAGAGGCTACTCTATTCCCTTTGTGAATCCTCCCCCTCAATTGGGACGCCTTCCCGCTGTCCCACTCAAGCAGAGGGAGGCGGCAGCTTTAGAGATAAAAGAGCTGCTAAGAAAAAGAGCCATCCAGCACGTCCCCTCAGACCAGTCCGGATTAGGCAATTACTCCAGGTTCTTTTTGGTGCCAAAAAAGACGGGGGACTTGAGGCCAATTCTCGACCTGTCTACATTGAACCTGTCCGTTGCCAAGGAAAAATTCCAGATGGTCATCATTCAGTCTATTCTCCCCCTCCTGCAGGAGAACGACTGGATGTGCTCCATAGACCTCAAGGATGCGGACTATCACATTCTAATGAACTGGCGATCTAGGAGCTTTCTCCACTTTCGGTTAGGGGCCAGTCATTATCAGTTCAGGGTCCTCCCATTCGACCTCACCACAGCCCCCAGGGTGTTCACCAAGGTCATGGCAGTTGTAGTGGCCCACCTGAGGCTTCAGGGAAAACAGGTCTTTCCTTACCTGGATGATTGGCTCCTCGCCGCTCCCACTAGGCATCCACTATGCTCGGCCAGGGATTATTTCATGCGTTTGGCCCACCAGTTGGGGATCACCATAAATTACAAAAAATCATCCCTTCAGCCTACTCAGGTCCTGGACTTCATAGGGGCCAGAATAGACACGCTTCAGTCCAAGGCCTTCCTGACGTCGGACAGACTCCGCAATCTAACTCTCTCATGTCTTAGCCCTTCTCCAGTCTCTGGCCCCACCAGCGGAATTAGTCCTGAGGGCTCTAGGGTCTATGGCAGCAGCTATCAACCTTTCACCCCTAGCCCGCTTGAATATGAGGGTTCTTCAATGGACCTTACAGGTTCAGTGGTCCATCCTTCGACATCCATTGTACTCCCTGAGTCCCCTCAGCAGGGTTTGCAGGGAATCTCTAGTTTGGTGGCTCCATTCCCGAGAGCTTCGGGATGGACGGCCCTTTTTGATGCATCTACCCCAAGCCACGGTGACCATGGATGCTTCTCGCTTAGGGTGGGGGGGCATTGCATGGGCAGAACCATCCAAGGCACGTGGACTCCAACAGAGACCGTTCTGCATATCAATGTTCTGGAGATGAGGGCAGTGCTTCTAGCATTGCAAGCTCTCCATGCCCTTCTTCCTCTAGGGACTATTGCAATTCAGACAGACAACATGTCAGTCATCTGGTACATCAAGAAACAGGGGGGAACCAGGTCTTACCCCCTTTGCTGAGAGGCCATGAGAGTTTGGGAGTGGGCGATATCCATCAACCGGTTTATGCTAGCAACGCACATTCCGAGTCGGTCCAACATTCTAGCGGACAAGCTGAGTCGGACTATCCTCTCATGAGTGGTCTCTGAACATGTTAGTAGTGAAACAGATCTTCCTCAAATGGGGTCAACCTTGCTGTGATCTGTTCGCATCGCCTTCGAACGCAAAGTGCAGCAAGTTTTTCGCTGTAATCCCTCCTCTGTGGGAGACCCCCAGAGACGCTCTAGTTCATGCTTGGCCATCCGGTCTTCTTTATGCTTATCCTCATCTCCCGTTAATGACAAAATTTTTGCAGAAAGCTCGTCGGTTGGGGAGCAAAGTTATCCTCATAGCCCCATTCTGGCCTCGTCAAACCTGGTTCCCATACTTATGGTCTCATCTCCTTGGATCTTAGATCCCATTCCGGATCTGATTTCTCATCCTTCAGGATTGAAAACTCCGAACCTGGATGACATCAAGCTTTCCGCTTGGTTGATCCAGTTCCCTTAGTGGCTAGGACTCCCGGCATCTCATCCTCAGTGAAATCCATCCTGGTGGCGGCACATAAACCTTCTACCAGGAAAGTCTACAACAGTAAATGGAAACGTTTTTCTATCTGGGCCGGACAAAGGAATCTGGACCCTTTTACAGCTCCTATTCCAGCAGTACTTGAGTTCTTATCCCACATCTTTCATCAGGGGGCCAGTTCTTCAACTGTGAAGGTTCAAATGGTTGCCATTTCCCACTTTCACATAGGAGACAACCTTGGTCCTTTAGCTTCCTCTAAGATCTGTAAGACCTTCTTGAAGGATACCTTCCTTTTAAGGCCTCCTGTCAAGAATGCGGTGCCTCTGTGGGATCTAACCTTAGTCCTCCAGGTTCTTACTAGCCCCCCCTTTGAGCCTGCAGCTTCGGTTGACTTAAAGTATTTGTCTTGGAAAACTGCCTTCTTGATTGCTATTACCTCAGCTAGAAGGGTGTTGGAGCTTCAGGCCCTTTGTACTAAACCTCCGTATCTTGTCTTCCATAAGGACAGAGTATCCCTCAGGACTAATCCCTCTTTTTTACCCAAAGTGGCTTCCGAGGCTAACATCAACCAATCCATTAATCTGCCTGTTTTCTTTCCTAACTACCAGAACAAAGGAGAGTACAGACTACATTCATTAGATGTGCATAGACAATTGCACTTTTATTTGCACAGAACAGCTGCCTCGCATAAGTCGGAGCAGCTCTTTGTCTCCTTTGCTAAGCCATCTCTGGGAAAATCAGTAGCGAAGGTGACTCTAGCTAGGTGGATATCCCATTGCATTTTACTTGCATACAAAATTTCTGGTCGGCCTGAGCCCGTAGGGGTTCGTGCTCATTCTACCCGTTCTATGGCTACTTCTGCCGCTTTTTGGTCAAGGGTACCCTTGGGTGACATTTGTTCAGCCGCTACTTGGGCTTCCTCTCATACCTTTATTTCTCATTATAAATTAGATCTGATATCCAGAGGGAGGGCAGCCTTTGGCTCTGCAGTGCTCCGGAATATTCTTCCTTGAGGACCTCCCAAGTGGGGACTCTGCCCTACAGGTTTCTGATCAAATGAAGTTAACTACTTCAGATAAAGAAGTTATATACTCACCATAACGTTCCATCTGAGTAGGTAACTTCATTTGTTAGCAACCAACCCCCACCTCCGTCCCCCTAACCTGCAGTTCGTTACACGGATGATTAAGTGATTCACTCCTGGTAGATATCAGGTTAGGAGGTTCAGGTTTGTGCTTGTTTTTAGTGCTGTCTGATAATTGGGCAAACTCGATCTGAGGACTGGAAGGAGGTCACAGGGTATTATGGGTAAGGGGGAGGAGCTGGGAGCTCGGATCTCTAGCTTGGAAAGCTGCCGGCTCGGATCCGGGTCAGATCCAATACCCAGAGGTTGCTGACAAATGAAGTTACTTACTCAGATGGAATGTTATGGTGAGTACATAACTTCTTTTTTTTATGTTTATCGACATGTGTACCTATGCTTTATCAAATTGTGATACTTTATTTGCTCTTGTTAATGTGGAGCTTTTCTCCCCAGGCCTTCACTGAAAAGGGGCTTTTTGTCAGCCCAGTGGACAATCCCAGTAAACAAACATAAAACAAAAATAAATAAATACATCCTGCAGATGTTCTTCATCTCACATTGCTGCAGTCATAACCTGTGGGTAGTCCGCTGTCCTCGGTCGGCCCGAATACCAAAGATTTAGGCTGGCGTCGGTCATGGGCGCCCGGAGCTGACGTCAGTACGTAGTAGTACTTAAGCGCATGACCAACGCCATATCCTCAGTCTTTCTTGTCGCGTGGTCCGAAGCAGAAGCAGTGTTTGCAAGTGCCGTTCGGCGTTCTGAAATTTTCAATTTTCGAGTTTCAGACCGAAGACCAAGTTGGGCTAAGTACCCCGTTGGGGAAAATTTTTGTCTTTTCTTGCCTCAGTTAATCCGGATGTCAGAAAAAGTTAATAATTGTATTTCTTGTGGGAAACAGATACCTCATAGGGACTATCATTCTCTCTGTATTCCTTGCTTGGGGCCTGAGCACGACGTAGTCGGGTGTCGCTTTTGCGCTAGATTTAATAAGCGCACCATTAAACGCAGATTAGACTGTGCTAGGTTGGTTTTCGGTAAGTAATTTGAAAGATGAAAAAACTGCAAGGAACCACCATGAAAATAAAATGTAAAGATTTAATATGGAACGAGCGCTTTCACGCACACACAGGTGCGCTTCATCAGGTTACAATTAGACAAGAAGAACCACTTACTTTTATACAGAAATAGAGCTTTCAATTAAACAATCAAAGCCATAATTAAATAATTTAAAATTGCAATGTTCAGAACTTTTGAAAGGCATAGTTCTTTCTAGTCAATAATAATATTTAAAAACCAAACATTTAAAATGTCCTACATAAAGCCTAAGTTGTTGATCATTTACTAGCGTAAATTAATGAAATTTAAGTCATTAGAAACTTCAATAAACATTATTCATGAATTTAAATAATAGAAATCGATCAATATTCTGCATAAAGCACCACAAGCAATATTTGATATAGGCTTGAATTAAATCCCAATTTGTTCAGTCCGAGTCTAGAACAAGGGACTATATTAATAAATAGCACCCGCAATTGCAAACAAATGCTGTTTGTTTTTAATATGTTTGTATAACTGAAAAACATAGCATACATATATTAAAAATATTAAAAATATATATAAATCACATGGTTTTATCAAATAAACCTAGCCATCATAAAATAGCAAAATCCCCCAGGACCAAAACTGCCCAGTTAGTTTTTGAGCATATATGAATGTAGAACTATGAGCTAACACCAAATATTAAATCATAAGTCACATGGGGATAAGCATATGGACAAACTCAGACAACAATCATATTTTCAGTCAGGCATATTAACAAGAACACCTAATGTCTACAGCTGAGGCTAGTGCATATTAAGCATATAATCTCAATTCATATGGCAAACTACACTCGCCAATAAAAGAATCTGACAATACCATAAAAGGTCTACTCTGTTTGGTATACCATATTGTTTCATATAGAACTACCAAATAAGGCGTCAGGCAATGCAAACGCACAAAGGCTCAAAGAGCCATTCAACAATGGGCAAACAATGCACTAAAAAAATAGAATCTAGTTCTGGAAAGACCAAGGTGCCAAAAAATGGCTAACCTGGGAAGTGAGGATTGTATAATGAAGATGTTGATATAAATAAAGAGACGAGGACACAACCAGGTGTATGAATGAAAAGGTTGATATTAATTATATTATAAAGATCCTGATAAAACAGGCCGGATGCTGACCATGGTATTAAGTCCAGGTTTTATATGGGCTTTAAGCCTCAGTATCCATCTTAGTTCAAACGTTTCAATAGTGCCTATAAGATCCCCATCCCGTTTATTGGGATTAATAATCTGTAATACTAAAAAACTGAAACTATGCTGTGGTCGATCTTGACAATGCACAGCTAAAACATTTGTCAGATTGCTCTTTTTTATATCGTATATATGGTTGTACATACGATCCCTCAGTCTACGTGATGTCATCCCCACATAGTATGCATCGCATTGGTTACAGGTTGCCAAATGGATAACATTCTGTGTGTCACATGTGGCATAAAAAGTAGGTTTAAACACCATATTTATACCAGGTATATCAAATCCTTGAGTTCTATTAATATATTTGCATACTGAGCATCTGCTGCATGGATAGGTGCCTGTTTTAAAGTTGGCTCTTATATCAATAGGGGGAACGTCCAACTTTTCTTTACAAAGCAGCCTCTTAATGTTCAGACAATTACTAAATCTAAATAAAGGTCGCTTTCCAACTATTTGTAACAATAGGGGATCTGATAGCAATATTTTCCAATTCACTCTAATGATCTTAGTTAGCTGGTCTACATCATTGGTATACTTGATGTCATACATTAAACCCTTCTTACTCTCCTTTAAACGTGGGATGTAGTCTTCCCTTCTTGTATCAGGAGGTGTTTCAATCAGACCATTTGTTATCTTACTAACAAGATCAGGTGGGTAGCCCCTATCTATAAAATATTCAGTTTGATGTTTAATTAGTTCCAATGCATCCTGTTTATTACTACATAATCTGAGTATCCTGGTCACTTGTCCCTTTATGATGTTACGGAACACATAACACGGATGTAAGCTGTCATAATGCAGGATACTGTTTTTCCAGCACGATTTCCTATAAAGGGTCGTGCTCAAGCTATTATTAATCTCTTTTATAATAGTAACATCCAGAAAGTTTGCCCTTGTATTTGAATATTCAAATGTAAAACTAAAAAACGAGGTGGTTGAGTTCATATAGGAAATGAACTCATGCAGAATATCTAATCCACCATTCCAAAAAATCAAGACGTCATCTACAAAGCGCCTATACAAGATGACATGCCTGAACCTGGGATTCTTAAAAATAAAGTCCTTTTCCCATTGGTAAACTACAATGTTGGCGTATGCATTAGCACAGGGAGTGCCCATGGCCACTCCCCATGTTTGTGCATATACCTTATTATCAAAAAGGAAAATGTTGTTGTTCAAAATCAAATCCAACAAACAACAAATGTTCATTGATTCAATATTGTCAATCAACTCAGATTCAGCAAGATGGGCTCTTATGGCATCCAAGCCATAGTCGTTAGGGATGCTAGTAAAGAGACTCTTAATATCCAGCGTGACCAGTAGCGTGCCTGCATTTATTCTACTACATAGTGAATCAAGTTTAAGGTCTCGCAAAAGGTCATACGTATTCTTCAGAACAGTGGGGATAGCATTCACCATAACACCTAACTTGGACTGAACATATAATGAAGCATTTTGGGTAACACAATGTTCGCCAGATACTATTGGGTGTAGGGGGGGGGGTCTTCATTCTTGTGTAACTTGGGTAATCCCTTGATCAAAGGGATCAAGGGGGAATCTATAACCAAAAAGTCAGAGTGTTTTATCAGTAGACCGGGTCATAAGTAGATCATACATTGTATCATGTACATATTTCACAATGGATGTTATTCTCGACCTATCTATTATCTTATATGCCTTATCATTACTGAGCATATTAAGCATTAATTCTTTATAAAAGTATGTGTCTAGAGCAATGATCCCCCCTCCTTTATCAGCTGGTTTAAAAACCAAAGCTGCGTCACGACAAAGCTAGTCAAGAGCAAGCTGTTGTGCATGGTTTAGGTTAACAAATGTGCCATTGTGTTTCTTTTTCTCAAAGTATAGATAAAGGTCATGCTCACAGGCACGCATAAAGCACTCAACAGAGTGCGGCATTGGAGGAATATAACAACTTTTCCTCTTACATAATTGTACATTATAATCACAGTTAACATTATCAGAAACATTGTCCTTAAATAATACCTTTAGAGACAATTTTCTAGTGAAGAGACGCAGACCTATAAGCGTGTCAGACAGCGTGCTTCTCTTGGAAGGAATAAATGATAAACCTTGGTTCAAAACGAACTGTTCATCCATGGAGAAGGTCCTTGAAGACAAATTAAAAAATAAACAGTTCAGTTCCTTGTTTTCCTTCTCGATTCGAAGGTTTCCCCTGACATTTTTCTTTTTACTCTTCCCCGACTGATTGAGCGCGTGCGCACTGCGTTTTTGTAAGGAAGGGGGAAGTTTAAAGACATGGGTGCAGTAAAAATATTTTTAGAATTGCTGTCTTTTGGTCTCGCACCCAGATTGTCCATATTACTTAGTCCCTGCTGGTTACATGGTAAAGAAGAGTTGGATGAACTGGGCTCTCGTTCATAAGCGCCCACTGTATGATCACTACTCAGTGGGCAATTAGTCAAGGATACTGGAGGTGCATCAGGCTCATTATTCAATTCATGCGAAGTCCCTGGTGTGGCAACAAGCTCATGTCCCTCTTGCTGGTTCACTTTGGGCCAAACAAAAATGCGACCCAGTTGGAAATCCTGATAGTCACGTCTAAGTTTCTTAAGCTTTATCTGTTCTAATTTATTGCTATAAATGGCCAGTTGTTTATTCATATTGTGAATCTTTGATATACAAAAATCAGTTTTATAATTCACGGTAATAAAATCATGTTGTTCCTCCACCTTTTTGAGTAAATCAGCCTCAATAGGAGAGAAATAGTCTAGCAATAAATGTATATATTACCAAACTCGATGTTGAGTTCTTGCCACTTTCGCAGTAGCTCCGGGTGACTGTCTCCATAACTCAGCATACACAGAACCCGCATACCGCGCGGGATAACCTTGAAATGAAGACAGGCTTGTAGATGTCTTTTCTGCCAGACAAGCCTGTGTAGCCGATAGAGGTCATTCTCCAAGTTCCTCAGCCGGCCAAAAAAATCATGCAGGTTATCATTGTTACTTGCATTTGTCATAGATGAATCACCTTTGATATCTAGATTCAGTAACGGATTTTCTTTTTGATAAAAAAGACAATTCCAACTACCGGTTCCAGATATACCTGTTGGATTATAGTCAAGTTCGATGTTTGGCACATCCATCATGTAACGGTCAGTTAAGAAAAGAAACAGCAAAACTATTAGCAGCAGACAAATACCGACCATTCAAAGGTTCCTTCCACCACAATTTCAATTTTCGAGTTTCAGACCGAAGACCAAGTTGGGCTAAGTACCCCGTTGGGGAAAATTTTTGTCTTTTCTTGCCTCAGTTAATCCGGATGTCAGAAAAAGTTAATAATTGTATTTCTTGTGGGAAACAGATACCTCATAGGGACTATCATTCTCTCTGTATTCCTTGCTTGGGGCCTGAGCACGACATAGTCGGGTGTCGCTTTTGTGCTAGTTTTAATAAGCGCACCATTAAACGCAGATTAGACTGTGCTAGGTTGGTTTTCGGTAAGCGTGTAACTACAACATGCCGTCGGATCCTCCGACGACCGCTACCGCAAAAAAGCGAAAAGATAAATCTTTAAAGTCTAAACCGGATGAGTCATCCGTTGTGGACGCCGGTTCTATGGAATCTACGGTTGAATCTGTGGATCCAGCCGAGGTCTCGGCGGAATCCCAGGGGGAACCTTTACTGTTACAGGAGTTGGCCTCTCAGGAGCTAGGCCAGGCTGAGGGTGCTTCTCAAGTTTCTGTGGTTCCATCCTTACAAAAGGTTATTAGGCCTTCTACTTCAGTCACTAAAGGCCCTGCTAAGGCTAGACCTGGTCTTTCTGGTACGGGCCATAGCCCTAGTTCTTCGGGCTCTGTTCCTAAAAAACATATGTTGAAAATGGCAGAGGATTTGATTACTTTGATCAGGGGTTCTATGCCCCCTCCAGAGAAGAGGCCTAGGGTGGAGACAGATTTAGAGGGAATGGAGCATTCCTCAGATTACTCTGAGTCCTCAGCTGAGGATATTCAGGATTTTCCTCCCTATTCAGATTCGGATGCAGAGGATTCCTGTCCTTCTGCTTCACCTCCAGAGGATTTTTCCTTTTCTGAAACCTTGCATTCCATGAGGGAGCATTTCAAGTGGGAAGGTCAGGATTTTTCAGATTCTCGTAAGAGGCTTAGGGAATTTTTGTTTTTGCCACAACATAGACCTTTGGCTATTCCCCCTGTTTTAGATGTTGTTCAGGATGTTTTTTCTCAAGCTTCCCTTAATCCTGATTCTTTACCCCCTGCCCCTGTCAAGCCAGACAGGTATTACAGAGTTCCAGAAGCACATAAATATTTGTATAAGAGTCCTAGAGCTGACCCGGAAACTATTATTCAAGGGCCTAAGGGTGTCAGGGCTTCTGTGGTTAAGAATCCAGTTCCTTTGGATAAAGATTCTAGAGCGTTGGATAGGTGGGGTAAAAAAGTGTACACCTCTTCTACGTTAGCTATGAGGGCTTTAAATTGCCAATTTCATATGCTGAAGTATCAGAACTTTCTGTTAGGTCAATTGAAATCTAAGGTAGATGCTTTATCTGAGGGTATAGAGTGTAAGGAATTGCAGGACTTGGTTCATGCTTCAGATCAAGTGGGTAAACATTCCTTGCAGTGTGGCTTTGATGCCCTTCAGGCTTCATCCAGGGTGGCTGCTACTGGTTCAGTTATTCGTAGACATGCCTGGCTTAAGGATCAAAATTTGTCAGAGCATGTTAAAGCTCGGATTTTGGATGCTCCTCTTCAATCTGAAGTTCTTTTTGGTTCCCCTGTGGAGTCAGTTTTGAAAAAGATGGAAGACAAAGCTAAGTCTATGCAGACGGTTAAGGAATTTTTGCAAGTGCAGCCCCCTAAGTTTAGCAGGAATTGGCCTGCAAGAGGATGGTCTTACCCTTCTTCGGATTTTCAGTCTAAGGGCAGGTCTACACGTGGTAGGGGCAGGGCTCACACTCAGGGTTCTTTCAGACCTAGGACTTGGAGTTCTCCTGCACAATGTTCTGGTGAGGACAGGGGTCAGCCTTTTAGTAAACAGACCCAATGACCTGTATCTTCAGCTGCCAGATCCTTCTTTACTGGCAGCTCCTCTAGGAGGAAAATTGGCACTTTTCAAACAAAATTGGCGTTTGGTCACCCAGGACAAATGGGTGTTGGACATAATAAATCAAGGCTACAAGTTTTATTTTCACACTTTTCCTCCTTTCAAAGGCATGCCAAATGTACCTCCTCAGCAAAGGCTGGAGGCTCAGGAACAAATTTCTTTGCTTTTACAGATGGGGGCAATCCAGGTGGTACCTCCGTCAGAAGAAGGCCTAGGGTTTTATTCTCGTCTATTCCTAGTGCCAAAGAAAGGAAACACTTGGAGGCCAATTCTGGATTTGTCCATTCTCAATACATACCTAGACATTCCAAAGTTCAAGATGTTAACATTACAGCAACTTCTACCTCTGCTAGGCAAAGATCACTGGATGGTAACTCTGGATCTCAAAGAGGCCTATCTTCACATTCCTATCAGGCCCAGCTGCAGGAGATTCCTGCGTTTTGGCTGGTACTTCTCATTATCAGTTCTCTGCATTGCCCTTTGGTTTATCTACTGCACCCAGGGTGTTCACAAAGGTTCTGGCTCCTGTAATAGCTTTCTTAAGACTGAGGGGAATACAAATTTATCCTTATCTGGACGATTGCCTGATTCTGGCTCAAGACAAAGACAAGTTACTTCAACATCTACAGTATGTAATGGCAGTTTTAAGGTGCCTAGGGTATTCTGTGAACGAAACAAAGTCCAGTCTAGTACCCTCTCAGGACATGTGCTTTCTGGGTGTGAGACTGAATACAGCCTCTCAGATGGCTTTTCTGACCCCGGACAAACAAAGAACTCTTCACCTATACTTCCAGCAATTATCAGTACTGTCCAGGCTGACTGCAAGGACAGTCCTTCAAGCCTTGGGGTTCATGGCATCTTGCATTTTGGTACTTCCCAATGCCAAACTGCATATGAGGAAGCTACAATGGTATCTCAAAAGTGTATGGACTCAACACTGCCACGATTTGGACACTGTCATTCAGATAATACCTTGCATCCAGAAGGAATTCTTGTGGTGGGCACAGGAATGTCACCTAAACAAGGGACTCTCTGTGACCCGACCAGAGGCGAGTCAGATCATAACGACGGATGCCTCAGACCTGGCTTGGGGAGCACACTTCAATGGGAAATGGATTCAAGACATGTGGCCTCCTAGACTACAGCATTTGCATATCAACATGAAGGAGATGTTAGCAGTCCAGTTTGCCCTGATGGCTTTCAAGGGCCTACTTCAACCAGGACAGGTGTTGATACGAACAGACAACACTACAGTCATGTGGTACATCAACAAGCAGGGGGGAACCCATTCTTACCCTCTTTGCAGACAAGCTATGATATTGTGGGAGACTGCTCTGAGTTTGCACGTCACTCTTCAAGCACGGTTCCTGCCAGGAGCACAGAACTCCCTAGCAGATGTATTGAGCAGACAAATTGTGGACCCCCACGAGTGGAAATTGGATCCTCAGGTATTCCAACAGTTGACAGTGGCTTGGGGAACTCCAGACATAGATCTGTTCGCTTCTCCTCTAAATTTCCAACTACCAAAATTTTGCACAAAGATGTTTCACCCAAAAGCTTGGAAAGTGGATGCTCTATCTTTCAGTTGGAACAACCTTCACGTCTATGCTTTTCCTCCTCTGCCTCTCCTTACCAAGGTACTCTTGAAAGTCAGGCGGGACAAGCCTTGCATGATTTTAATAGCACCAGATTGGCCACGACAGCACTGGTATCCTCTGCTGAGGAGTTTAATTCAGGAGCCTCCTTGGCCTTTGCCACAGCTTCCTCCCTTGTTGTCCCAGTCAAGCAGTCATTTGCTCAATGTCAGGGTGCAGTCCCTGCATCTAACGGCCTGGCGGATTCTGTTTTAGAGCCTGTGGGTTCTCAGCTTCCTCAACAGGTTTTAGATGTCATTTTGGAAGCCAGGCGACCCAGCACTAGAAAAGTTTATGCTGATAAATGGAGGAGATTTTTTCTTTGGAGCACAACAAAGGACTTTGATGCCTCGGTACCTAATTTGAGTTTTACACTGCAGTACCTTACTGAATTACTAGACAAAGGTTTGTCATTTTCCTCTGTGAAGGTTCATGCTGCAGCCATTTCTGCTCACTATGATTGTGACCCTCCTTTATTTTCTCACCCTTTGTTTAAGCAATTTCTTAGAGGGGCAAAAAATATAAGACCCCCACGTAGAGCTCCTACTCCTTCCTGGGATCTCAATTTTGTGTTGGAGAAGCTTACTTTGCCTCCTTTTGAACCTGCAGCTACGTCTGAATTGAAGTTTTTGTCTTGGAAGACTGCCTTTTTGTTGGCCATTACTTCTGCTAGAAGGGTATCTGAATTGCAGGCTCTCATGGCAGTTGAACCCTTTCTGATATTCCATAAGGATAGAGATGTTCTTCATCTCACATTGCTGCAGTCCTTACATATGGGTAGTCCGCTGTCCTCGGTCGGCCCGAATACCAAAGTATTAGGCTGACGTCGGTCAAGGCGCTTAAAACTGACATCAGGACGTCAGGGTACAAAAGCGCATGACCGACGTCATTTCCTCAGTCTTTTTTGCCGCATGGTCCGATGCAGAAGCAGCGTTGCAAGTGCCGTTCGGCGTTCTGAAATTTTTCGAGTTCGGAGTTTCAGACCGAATCCAAGTTGGCTAAGTACCCCGTTGGGGATTATTTTGTTTTTTTCTTGCCTCAGTGTTTTACCGGATGTCAGAAAAAGTGAATAACTGTATTTCTTGTGGGAAACAGATACCGCATAGGGATTATCATTCTTTGTGTATTCCTTGTTTGGGGCCTGAGCACGACGTTGTTGGGTGTCGCTTTTGCTAGGTTCAATAAGCGCACTATTAAGCGAAGGTTGGATTGTGCTAGGCTGGTCTTTGGGAAGCGGTGCAATTATAATATGCCGTCGGATTCTCCGGCGCCCGCTTCTGCGAAGAAGCGCAAAGACAAAGCAGTTAAACCCAGGCAACATGAGTCGTCCGTTCCGGACGCCGGTTCTTTAGAGGCTTCAGTGGAACCGGTGGTTCCGACGGAGGCTTCTCTGGAGTCTCAGGGGGAGACTTTGATTTTGCAGGAGGTGGTCTCTCAGGAGGCAGGTCAGGCTGAAGGGGCTTCCCAAGTTACTGTACTCCCCTCCCTTCCTAGGGTGGTTAGGCCTTCTCCTTCTGTTTCCAAGGCTTCTCCCAGAGGCAGGCCAGTTTCAGCTTCTGTTGGTGTCACTCCTAGTTCAGCAGGGTCTGTGCCTAAGAAGCACATGCTTAAAATGGCAGAAGATTTAATTACTCTGATTAGAAGTTCTATGCCCCCTCCTGATAAGAGGCCTAGGGTGGAGCCAGAGTTGGGAAGTTTTGAGCAGGCTTCGGATATTTCAGAGTCTTCAGCTGAAGACTTGCAGGAGTATTCTCCTTATTCTGATTCTGATGCAGATGATTCCACGCCTTCTGCTTCTCCTCCAGAGGATTTTTCTTTTTCAGAGACACTTCATTCTATGAGGGAACATTTTAAGTGGGAAGGTCAGGACTTCTCTGATTCTAGGAAAAGGCTTAGGGAGTTTTTGCTGTTACCCCAGCATAGGCCCTTGGCTATACCCCCTGTTTCGGATGTTGTGGAAGATGTGTTTGCAGAGGCTTCACTTAATCCTGATTCTCTGCCTCCTGCTCCTGTTAAACCGGATAGGTATTACAGGGTGCCTGAGGCTCATAAATATCTTTATAAGAGTCCTAGGGCGGACCCAGAAACTATTAGTCAGGGACCTAAGGGTGTCAAGGCCTCTGTTGTAAAAAATCCGGTTCCTCTAGATAAAGAAGCTAGAGCTTTGGATAGATGGGGAAAGAAGGTCTATACATCTTCTACCTTAGCTATGAGGGCTTTGAATTGCCAGTTTCATATGTTGAAATATCAAAACTTTCTTCTTTCTCAATTGAAGTCTAAGGTGGATGCTCTGGCGGAAGGCATTGAGTGTAAAGAGTTGCAAGATTTGGTGCATGTCTCTGAACAAGTGGGTAAGCATTCATTACAGTGTGGTTTTGATGCTGTGCAGGCCTCGTCTAGGGTGGCTGCCACTGGCTCAGTTCTTCGCAGGCACGCCTGGTTAAAGGATCAGAATTTATCTGACCATGTTAAGACAAGGATTTTGGATGCTCCTTTGCAGTCTGATGTGTTGTTTGGTTCACCTGTGGAATCAGTCTTGAAGAAAATGGAAGACAAGGCTAAGTCTATGCAGGCTGTTAAAGATTTTTTGCAAGTTCAGCCTCCGAAGTTTAGTAGGAATTGGCCTGCTAAGGGGTGGACGTATCCTTCTTATGATTCTCAGTCTAGGGGTAGATCTAGACGTGGTAGGGGCAGAGCTCAGAGTTCTTTCAGGCCTAGAACAGGGAGTTCACCTGCACAATCTTCGGGTGAGGGCAGGGGCCAGTCCTTTCGTAAACAGGCCCAATGACCTACTCTTTCAGCTGCCAGATCCTTCTTGCCTGGCAGCACCTTTGGGAGGAAGGTTAGCACTCTTCAAGGAAAATTGGATGTTGATTACCCAAGACAAATGGGTATTGGATATCATACACCAGGGTTACAAGTTTTATTTCCATACCTTGCCTCCTTTCAAAGGCATGCCGGACGTTCCTCCTCAGCAAAGACTAGAGGCTCGCAAACAAATTTCTCTACTACTTCAAATAGGGGCCATACAAACGGTTCCTCTGCCAGAAGTGGGCCTAGGATTTTATTCTCGCCTGTTTCTAGTACCAAAGAAGGGAAACACGTGGAGACCAATTTTGGATTTATCCATCCTCAACACATATCTGGACATTCCCAAGTTCAAAATGTTAACGTTACAACAGCTTTTACCTCTGCTGGGCAAAGATCACTGGATGGTGACTCTGGATCTCAAAGAGGCTTACCTTCATGTTCCTATCAGGCCCAGTTGCAGGAAGTATCTGCGTTTTCGGGCTGGGACTTCACATTATCAGTTCTCTGCATTGCCCTTTGGCTTATCTACTGCCCAGAGTGTTCACGAAGGTTCTGGCTCCAGTGGTAGCTTTCTTCAGGCTAAGAGGAATACAGATCTATCCTTATTTGGACGATTGCCTGATACTGGCCCAAGAAAAGGACGAACTTCTTCTTCATTTACAGTATGTGATGGCAGTGTTAAGATGCCTGGGGTATTCTGTGAGCGAAATAAAGTCCAGTCTAGTACCCTCTCAGGACATGTGCTTTCTGGGTGTGAGACTGAATACAGCATCCCAGATGGCCTTTTGACCCCGGACAAACAAAAGAATCTTTCTCTTTACTTCCACCAGTTGTCTCATCAGTCCAGGCTGACTGCAAGGACAGTCCTTCAAGCCTTGGGGTTCATGGCATCTTGTATTCTGGTACTTCCCAATGCCAAACTGCATATGAGGAAGCTACAATGGTATCTCAAGAATGTATGGACACAGCACTGCCAAGATTTGGACACTGTCATTCAAATAATACCTTGCATTCAAAAGGAATTTTTGTGGTGGGCTCAGGAATGTCACCTAAACAAGGGACTCTCTGTGACCCGGCCAGAGGCGAGTCAGATTTTAACGACAGATGCCTCAGACAAAGCTTGGGGAGCTCATCTAAATGGAAAATGGATACAAGACACGTGGCCTGCCAGACTTCAACATCTACATATCAACTTGAAGGAGATGTTAGCAGTCCAATTTGCATTGATAGCTTTCAAGGATTTACTTCTTCCAGGGCAGGTGTTGATTCAAACAGACAACACAACTGTCATGTGGTACATCAACAAGCAAGGGGGAATGCATTCTTATCCTCTATGCAGACAAGCAATGATTTTGTGGGAGACTGCTCTCAGTTTACAGCTAAATCTTCAGGCAAGGTTTCTGCCAGGAGCACAGAACTCCTTAGCAGATGTGTTGAGCAGACAAATTATGGATCCCCACGAGTGGAAATTGGATCCTCATGTATTCCAGAGGTTGACAGTGTTATGGGGAACTCCAGACATAGATCTGTTCGCTTCTCCACTAAATTACCAGCTGCCAAAGTTTTGCACAAAAGGTTTCATCCCTCAGCTTGGAAAGTGGATGCTCTCTCATTCAATTGGAGCAATCTTCACGTGTATGCCTTTCCACCTCTGCCTCTCCTCCCAAAGGTACTGCTGAAGGTCAGACAGGACAAGCCAAACATGATTTTAATAGCTCCAGATTGGCCTCGACAGCACTGGTACCCATTACTGAGAAGTCTGGTACAGGAGCCTCCATGGCCTTTGCCTTCGATTCCTCACCTGCTGTCTCAGGAGAACGGTCATTTACTCAATGTCAAACTTCATTCTCTTCATCTGACAGCCTGGCATATTCTGGTTTAAACCCTGGAGGGTCTCAGCTTCCACAACAAGTTTTGAATGTTATTTTGGAGGCCAGAAGGCCTAGTACAAGGAAAGTTTACGCAGATAAATGGAGGAGATTTTTATTTTGGAGTACAGCAAAGGACTTTGATGTTTCTAAACCTAATTTAAGTGTGGCGCTTCAATACCTTACTGAGTTATTGGACAAAGGTTTGTCCTTCTCCTCTATAAAGGTTCATGCTGCAGCAATCTCTGCTCACTATGACTGTGACCCACCATTATTTTCTCAGCCTTTGTTTAAGCAATTCCTTAGAGGGCAAAGAATATAAGACCCCACGTAGAGCTCCTACTCCTGCTTGGGATCTCAATTTTGTGTTGGAGAAACTCACTCTACAACCTTTTGAGCCTGCAGCATCGGCAGAGTTGAAATATTTATCTTGGAAGACTGCTTTTTTGTTGGCCATTACCTCTGCGAGAAGGGTTTCTGAATTACAGGCCCTTATGACAGTTGAGCCTTTCTTAATTTTCCACAAGGATAGGGTGTCTTTGTACTAACCCTTCTTTTATGCCTAAAGTGGTTTCTAGTGTGGCTTTAAACCAAACTATTCGTTTGCCTACTTTTTATGCAAACCCCCAAAATAAAGGGGAAAAGATTTTGCACACTTTGGATATACACAGACAGTTGCGATATTATTTGAGCAGAACTAAAGGGTTCAGGCAGTCTCAGCAGTTGTTTGTTTCTTTTGCTTTGGGTTCTCAGGGCAGACCTGTTTCAAAACAAACTATTTCTAAGTGGATTGGTTTTGTATTGCTTTCTGTTATTCCCACCGTGGTAAGGAGATTCCAGCTGGGATTAGGCCTCATTCCACTAGGGCTACTGCCACTTCTACAGCTTTTTAAGGGGTGGCTACTAAAGATATTTTGGAAGCAGCTACTTGGAGTTCAGTGCATACTTTCTCTAAGCATTACCACCTTCCACTTTACTCTAAATCTAGGGCTGGATTTGCAACTGCAATTTTACAAGGCATGTTGGCAGCTCCTAATGCTTTATAGTTTTGCCATCCTCCCTTTCCTCTGCTTTGGGATTCTACCCATATGTAAGGACTGCAGCAATGTGAGATGAAGAACATAGTACAGTTTTGTACCTACCATAAATGTAGATGTTCGAAGATCCACATTGCTGCAGTCCAATTTACCCTCCCTCCTTCCCCTCTGTTGTTGAAGGTGGTGGTGTGGTTTGTGTTGTACTTATTGTAAATATGGTTAGTGCACGGGTGGTTGGTTGGGTTTTGCTGGTTTTTGGCTTTGGCCTGTCTTGTTAGGGCCTTCTGACATCTGGGGCAAGAAAAGACTGAGGAAATGACGTCGGTCATGCGCTTTTGTACCCTGACGTCCTGATGTCAGTTTTAAGCGCCTTGACCGACGTCAGCCTAATACTTTGGTATTCGGGCCGACCGAGGACAGCGGACTACCCATATGTAAGGACTGCAGCAATGTGGATCTTCGAACATCTACATTTATGGTAGGTACAAAACTGTACTTTTCTTTGCGTACTAACCCTACTTTTATGCCAAAAGTGATTTCTAATGTGGCCTTGAACCAGTCTATCCATCTGCCTACCTTTTATGCTGATCCCCAAAATAAGGGGGAAAAAATCTTGCATTCTTTGGATATACACAGGCAGTTACGTTACTATTTGAGCAGAACTAAGGAGTTCAGACAGACTCAACAGTTATTTGTTTCTTTTGCTTTGAGTTCACAAGGGAAAGCTGTTTCAAAGCAGACTATTTCAAAGTGGATTGGTAATTGTATTGCTTTTTGTTATTCTCATCATGGGAAGAATGTTCCTGCTGGGATTAGACCTCATTCCACTAGGGCTACTGCCACATCTACTGCTTTTTTGAGGGGTGTAGCTACTAAGGATATTTTGGAAGCAGCTACTTGGAGTTCAGTTCACACTTTTACTAAGCATTACCATCTCCCTCTTTACTCCAAGTCCAGGGCTGGGTTTGCCACTGCAGTCTTACAGGGCATGTTAGCAGCCCCTAATGCTTTTTAGTTTGCCAGCCTCCCTTTTCCTTTGCTTTGGGATTCTACCCACAGGTTATGACTGCAGCAATGTGAGACGAAGAACATAGTACAGTTTTGTACCTACCATAAATGTAGATGTTCGAGGATCAACATTGCTGCAGTCCTATTTTCCCTCCCTCCTTCCCCTCTATGGTTTGGGGTTGTTGTTGTTCCTTGGGGATAATTGTTATTTTCTCCTTTGTGGCTCTGGCCTTTCCTTTTTTTAAGGCCTTCTGACATCTGGGGCAAGAAAGACTGAGGATATGGCGTCGGTCATGCGCTTAAGTACTACTACGTACTGACGTCAGCTCCGGGCGCCCATGACCGACGCCAGCCTAACTCTTTGGTATTCGGGCCGACCGAGGACAGCGGACTACCCACAGGTTATGACTGCAGCAATGTTGATCCTCGAACATCTACATTTATGGTAGGTACAAAACTGTACTTTTTCCTGATAGCCTGTTGCCACTAAAAGGGCAGGTAGGATGTATAATTTCCTTATTCTTACATTTTTATACACTATTCCCAACCTGCCACAGCAGTTATAAGTTTAGTTGATTCCCCTTCTCCTAAGTATGTAGTTAATTCTAATCCTACTCTTTTTAATAAGAATGGGACAAGTATTCATAGGTATGGCTAAATGTGTATTCATCTGCAACTTTGATTTTCAAAATTTTGAATTGTCAGGCTCATATGTTACTGTTTGTTCTGACAAATTGTGAAAGTATGAGGAATATTTTATTTACAGTTTCTTCTTGTGAGGAAAAATCTGCTTTAAATAACATAGTTTCTTTTACTGCACAGGTCACTGCTCATTGTTTGCAGTGTGCGTATGACTATTGATAATTCAACAAGGGCTAAGGCCACTGGTACTGTTTTAAGAAGGTTTGCTTGGCTACATTCTCAGAACCTCCAAGATTATGTAAAAAAAGGAGATTTTAAATTCTCCTGTGAAGAGAGAGTTTATGTTTGTCCCCTCTGCTGCAGAGGTGATAGAAAAGTGTGATGAAAGGGACAAGCTGGTCCAGGGAATCCCTAAGATTTTTCAGCCCTCATTTTCCAAATCGTCCAAGGGATTTTCTTTTTCCTCATCTAATTTTAGCAAAAAAAAAAAATGAATAAACAGCCTTAACAGAATTCAGGTAAATAGACATTAAGAAGAAATGGCAATGGGGGTTCCTAAATGAAGTCTCATCCCTCCCAAAACCAAGAAGAATCCAACAAGTCAGAATGACTATTCAAGAGTCCTTGTGGTCACCTCCCACCCAGGCCCCTATTCTCTTCCAGAAAGTCTAAATCTCCATTCTTCTCTTTGGCAACAGCTTGTTTTAGACAAATGGGTTCTGAACATCATTCATCGGGGTTACAGACGACAGTGGAGGAAATTCCTCCTTTCCGTGGGGGTCATTTCTCATCACACAGATCAGACTCTTTTGTTTCCACCTGTTCTTCATCACCTGCTGTCAAAAGGAGTAATAGAAATAGTTCCTCCTTTCCAGGCTGGGAAGGGTTTTATTCAAAGATGTCCCTAGTGCCAAAGAAAGAAATTGCTTGGAGACCAGTTCTGGACTTTGCTTTCCTAAACCTCTTTGTCATAATGCCCAAATTCAAAATGATGTCATTTCAGAACATTGTTACCTCTTCTTCCTCTTTTAAGTTTCCTGGTAACATTAGATTTAAAAGATGCATATCATTACATCCCTGTTCATCCAGACTTCAGATGTTTCTTAAGGTTTTGTGTGTTAGGGTTACGTTATCAATTCTGTGCCTTGCTTTTAGACTATCTACTGCACCAAGCGTGTTCGCAAAGTGTTTGGCTCTGATTATAGCTCATTGCAGGCTACAAGGTATCCACATTTTTCCAGATTTAGATGACTTGGTTATCTTTACAGAGTCTTTTTTCAAGTTGTCAGGAATCTCTTTCTTGGTTGAGAGATCTTTTGAACAATCTAGGATTCCAAGAGAACATTCAAAAGTATTTCTTGACTTACTCACATAGGATTATGTTTATGTCCTGAGATGTCATCTAGACACCTCAGTTCAAGGAAAGTTTCTTCCGCAGGGAAAAAAAAATAGATCTTTATTCAGATCTTTTTCTAAGCTTTTCAAATCAGACTTCAGTCACTGGAAGGGAATACCTCCGGATTTTAGGGTCTCTTGGCATCTATGATTCTTCATGATACCCCGGCAAGATTCCAGATGAGAAAGATACAGTGGTATCTGAAATCTGTTTGGTCCCAGCATCAGCACCCTTTATCTTTTCAGATCCCAGTACTGGGGTTTGTCAGAAGAGACATCTTTTGGTGGAGACAACAGATGTCCTTAAATTCAGGTCTCCCCTTCTTCCTCCCTGTTCCAGAGCAGTCAGTCACCACAGGCACTTTGGACATTGCTTGGTGACCGGTTGCAGGAGAAATAAAAGTGTGGGGGTGGGGGACACACCAGGGAGAGATGCAAGCAGATGCTTGCCCTGATCAAGACACTCAACTGTCTGAACCTTCGTTGGTCCCAGGGATCTCTTCAAGTGGTAGAGACAAATACCATGGTCATGTGGTACATGAAAAAGCAAGGGGGAACCAGGTCATACTCCCTTTGGAAACCAGCCATGTTAGCTTGGGATATAGCTTCACAGTACAGTCTCACTCTACAGGCATCCTACATTCTGCCAGAGCAAAATTGTTTGGCAGACAAGCTGAGCAGGACTAGGGCAGACCCTCATGAATGAAAACTACAGTGTGGGTCTTCCAAGATTTGATGCATCTGTAGAAAATTCCACAAGTAGACCTCATAGCCAAAACAATGCTGAGAAATGCACACTTTTTAGCATTACTAAGGGGAAAGGTAGACATTTTAAGTGACAGCAGGCCCGCTCTGACGGATGCAGCAGCAGCATTATCACTTCAAATTTAGTTTGTTTTAAAATGCATAACCATGACATGTTAGTCTGATGCCATTTAAAACACAGAAATTTAACTTGCATACTGCACAGATCACACTTTATTTGTACCTCGTCTCAGTAAAATAAGGACATCCACACTACTACCTGTAGTGTGTCACAGTGTCAGGATTTCTGCATACATAATTTACACATTCATCTGAACACTGACCGAGTCTGTTATCTAACACCTGCTAGCCCTATATTTGATACTTTTAATCTAGTCTTAACCTGGCTTACTTTGCAAACAGTATGTAATATCGTCTGATTTCTTTCTTTTCTTTTTTCTATTTTTTTCATCTATATTTCTCTCAGTCAGAAGAAAACATGATGTTTACTCAGGAATAACAATTCTTCTATATCAGTGCCACCAAAAGGCCCCCCCCCCCCCATACTTGTAAAGAAAATTGCCTTAGTCTGTCATTGGAGATCCAAGTGGTGTCTGCATCTTCTGAGATCCCAGCAGTACCTCCAAATAATGTTGTGGAAATGATTATAATAAGAAATAACACTGACATTATAAGAAAAACATTTTTATTTTTCTAATCACTAACAGAAATTCTATTTTCCGGTTTGTAAATAGGAACACATTATTCCATAACTGTCATACTTGTCAAATTTGAAAGAACATTTAACTAGCAGTCTGAACCTTTGACCTTTTGTGGCCAATTGCAACAGGTTATCTTAAGATTTTTTGATTATTACAAAGATGTCACTTAATTTTAATTGGATATTCATATATAGTTTTCTAAGACATGGCAAATATTTTATTTTTTACATCAAATGTTCTTAGCATTTTGAACAGTTTGTCTTAGATAACAAATATGTGATACAGTCTTGATTTGCTTCCATCTTGCAAGCCTACCCCATAGCCCAGACATATGGAGTATACGGGAGATTGTTGTCACATGTGGTACACAACCAGTATTTTCCAGAAATTCCTGCAACTCCTTCAGTGTTGCTGTAGGTCTCTTGGCAGCCTCCCTGATCAGTTTTCATCTTGTCTTTTCATCACTTTTGAAGGGACATCCAGTTCTTTGCAGCATCACTGTTGTCCCATATTTTCTTCACCGTGTTCCATGATATATCCAATGCTGTGAACATTTTTTTGTACCCTTCTCCTGACTTATACCTTTCAACAGTGAGACCCCTTTGATGCTTTGTGAGCTGTCTGTGAACCTTGGCTTTTGCTGTAGCAGGCAAGTGAGTAAATGTCAGGAAAATCCTACTAGGACAGCTGAACTTTATTTGGGGTTAATCAGAGTCTCTTTAATTGATGGCAGGTGTGTACCTAAGAAGACTGAATGCTGTAATTAAATGCTTCAACAAACTATTAGTTTAAGGGTGTGCACACTTATGCAACCAGCTTATTGTACATTTTTTATTTATTATATTTAGTCCCCTAACAGATTTGTTTGTTTTTCAATTGAATTGTACAGGTTATAGGTCACACTAAAGGTGGGAAAAGTATGATTTATTATGTTCTCATTGTTTTATATCACAAAAAACTGACATTTTAACAGTGGTGTATACACTTTTTATATCCACTGTATATCCCACTGACTGGGTGGAACATTGGGGATTCATCTTTGTGGTTTGGGACAAAGATTGCAGGGGATATGGTAACCTCTGGTGATTATTGTCTGCACCCAAGAATCTGATGTTATCATGTGCCAGGCTGTTTGGCACAGAGAGAATCTTCCCCTGACTGCTTCCAGAGGTAAGCAATCTTGCTGCTGCTCAGGAGCACTTGTAGTGTTGCCCAGAGAAAGAATCCCTGGTCATGCAGGCCCCCTCTGCTATGGGAGGGGCATCTTCCAGAAGAGTTCTCCCCTGTGCTGCGGGAGGAATACTCACCATGTGTGTCCCGAAAAGGTCCTTGATCCACTTTTCCAACTCCTGGAGTAAGGTCATTGAGGAGTGGAAAAATGCATGCCAACAGCAGAAAGGGTCTTTCCTTCCTTCTCCCACCCAACTAATAAGTCTCTGACTTTTGGGCCAAATAGCAATGAAGTATCAGTGGGAGTGTTGATAAAGGAACACTTGAAGGGTTCCGCAAAGTCACACAAGTACATCCAAGCATGATGCCTAATGGCAATGCCTGCACCTGCTGCCCTGGGAGTGCCTTCGGCTTTATGTGCAATAAGCTGCATGGACGATTTGGAGATGGACTCTAGGGTGGCAAACTGAGAGGCAACCTTATCATGAACCTCATCAGATACTGCTCCTGCTAAGGTTTCTGAAATAACAGTTATCAGATCCCTTTGGAGTTGCGTAAAATGTGCCAAAAAATTCAAGGACTTTATGGTGAAGGTCAGTGAAGCAAAGACCCGCTTTCCGAATCTGTCCATCATCCTGGACTCTCAATTGGGAGGATGGACAGTTGGACTCTCCTCGGCAAGTTCTTTCTTTGGGGCAGCTGCCACCATGATGGCATCTGTTGCTAGACCTTTTAACCAGTGAGGCTGATCCTCGGGTACAGACCTAATCTTGTCTGGTATCCAGGGGATTGGCTGCATAGTGTTAGGGGCCTTCCACACACACTACATGATGAGTTTTACCAGTTCATTGGCAGGAGGGGTCACCCAAGAAGTAGAAGGGCAGGCACAAAAGCCTGCAAGAAAACAGATTCCTTGGGGGATGGGTTTGTGGACATCTAGTCACCCCTCTGCTTTAAAATTTCCAGGATGTCTTTAGAGGAGACATCTTCAGGGGGTGATCGAGTGGATCCCTCTCCTTCGTCAAAATCTGTATCTTCATTGACCAATTCTTCTGGAGAATCCAGGTGCTTCCTCTTGCACGTTCTCTTACAGAGTGGCTCCCAAAGGGGAAGATCCAAAGAGGACACCAAAGAGAAAGGACCCTCAAACAGCTTGTCTTTGTCTTGCTGCTTTTGTGCCCACTGCCCCAGTGTAGCAGATTGAGACAGCTGCAAGCCAGAGGATACATAGATGTGACACTCCGAGGATGGTGCCAACAGTGAGCCTACAGAGGCCAGGGCTGTCTCCATAATCTGGAAGGCAGGTCTGCCCGAAGAGGGATGTGAGTCCAGAAACGAGAAAGACAACCTCGGAACCAGGGTTGCACCCCGCTCCAACGAGCCCACCTCCAGAGTAGGAGCTGCGAACAGACTCAAAACTGTCAGGGCAGCAGGAACAATAGACGGTACCATGGAAAAAATTGGAGTTGATCCTGGGATCTTGGAAGTGACAGCCAAATCACAGTCCCATGGGGGGGGAGTCGACTCCAACGGATGTCGCCAATCACAGAGTCAGTTCTGGAACCAAAGTGAGGCCCACCATCTGCACCAAAGTAGTAGGCACTGGGAACATTGAAGTCAAGGGCTCCAAGATCTGTGGGGAAGTTGAAGGAGGAAGATAAGTGGGATTCCTTGGAGAGTAAACCTCGGCTCAGGATGGGTGAGAGGTCCTGGATGGGGCAGGGAGACCTTTCAAGAGTCCTTTTTGGCCGAGGCACTGGAGTTTGTATTAGTTTTTGCACAGTTTATATTAAAGTTTGGGTCTTTTTTAAAGGCCTTGATTGTTACTGAATACTGGTAATAGGTCTGGTCACCTCCTTTCAAAACTGACAATCAAATTCTTCACCAGGACACCTTGCAGAGATGTCTGGAAAATAGATGTTCTTTCATTTCCATGGTCAGTAATGTTCTTTTATATATTTTCACCCTTTCCACTGATATCCAGGGTAATTCTGAAGATTCAGGAGAACTCTCCAGAGATCATTGTGGTGACTCCCTTGTGGCCTAGGCATCAGAGACTCTCCCTTCTTGTGAAATTGACCAAACACAATAAACACAGGCTTCCTCACACATTGTATCTACTCACACAAGATAGGAGTAGTTTGATTCACCCCAGTCTCAAACAGTTACAACTGATTACCAGATGGTTTAATTTTGATACATTTTAGCCATCTGTGTCATAAGGTAGTAAAGGAGCAAGAAAAACGGCTGATACTAAATCTTTTGTTAGTAAATGAAAAAGATTTTCAAGCTGCAGTCACACTAATAACTAGGGTCCATTCAGGGAATTATGTAATGCTGGTTCTTAAATATCTGGTTCTTATTTTACTCACTGTGGTGCTTTTCTCCTGGGCCTTCAGTAAAAATGGGTTTCTGACCCAGTGGACTTTCCCGGTCAACAAATGTTAAGCAATCAATCAATAAATAAATACATTTGTGTGAATTACTATCCTCTGGTCTGTCTTATTGTGTTATCAAGGTTCATCTTTCAACCATTTCAGCATGTCTGCCTATTAAACCTCACCTTTCTTCCTTGTCTTTGTTCAAGAAGTTCTTGTATGGGCTTTGCATGTAAGATCACCTGGAAAACATGTGGCATCTACTTGGGATCTTAACTATGTGCTGAAAAAGTGAAGTTTGCTTCCCTTCACATCAACTCATCTGCCCAATTTATGGTTCAGAACTTGGAAGACTGTGTTACTTATCGGTCTGACTTCTGCAAGAAGAGTATCTGAGTTGCAAGCTGTCATGGTGGATGAACCCTAGTTGCTTTTCCATGAAGATAGAGTTGCTGTAAGAACAAATCCCTCATTCATGCCAAAAGTAGTTTCAGAGTTTACATTGATTCAAGCCATTAATCTCCCTGTCTTCGTTCCAGATCCAAAACATGAGGGAGAAAGCAACTTCGATATTATTGTGACAGAACAAAGTCCTTTAGAAAAGCTGAACAGCTGTTGTTTCCTGTGATGGGACAAAGAAAGGGCCACGTGTGTCAAAACAGACTATTTTAAGATGGTTGTCCCCTACAATTGCTTTCTGTTATTCCTACCATGGCAGCTCTATTCTGGGCAGAATCAAGGCACATTGTCCTAGAGAAATGTCTTCTTAATAACATATTGGAAAGGGTTGAACTCTAGAAGCATTTTAGAGGCAGCTACTTGGTCCTCTGTACATACTTTTGCAAAAATTACAAACTGTATTTCTTCCTTAGGTCCAGGACAGGCTGTGCTTGGATCTTACTCCAGGGGCTCCTGGATCCTAATCCTTCCTCCTGAGATGGACACGCTATGATAATCTTCCTCAACATATGTAGGATACTCCAGCAGTAAGAATGATGAACATGGTACAATTGTGTAGGTTGTATTTATCATAACAGCAGATGTACAAATTCCTTACTGATGCAGTAGCTGCACTCTCCCTCTGTTTCCCTTTGTCTGCATTTGGTTACTTTTTGAGATAAAAATTACCTGTTTCCAACTTTTTGGGGTTTCAAGATGTGTAGGTCCTCTTTCTTTTACAGGTCAAGAAACTTGTGAAGAAACTGGTACATATGTTGTTGTTTTCTCCCTATGCATTTCACAACACAGTAGCCTGGGTACATGTATGATGGTATTTTAGCCTTGTAATTTATGACACAGCAGCCTGGGTGTATGCATGATGCTATTTTTATCCTTCTGATTCACAGCCTGTGTACATATGTACTATTTTATGTTTTTGATTCACAGCCTGGGTACATGCATGATGCTATGTTATCCTTGTGGATTTCATAAGACATCAGCCTAGTTGTATGTATGTTGCTGTTTTCTCACTGTGGATTTCATGACACAGCAGTCTGGATGCACATATGTTGTTTTCTCAGTGTGGATTTCACGACACAGCAGCCTGGATGCAAGTATGTTGTTGTTTTGTCAGTGTGGATTTCATGACACAGCAGCCTGGATGCACATATTTTGTTTTGTCAGTGTGGTTCTCATGACACAGCCACCTGAATGCATGTATGTTGCTGTTTTGTCATTGTGGATTTCAGGACACAGCAGCCTGGATGCACGTATGTTGCTGTTTTGTCAGTGTGGATTTCACAACACAGCAGCCTGGATACACGTATGTTGTTATTTTCTCAGTGTGGATTTCATGACACAGCAACCTGGATGCACGTATGTTTTGTGTTCTCAGTGTGGATTTCACGACACAGTAACCTGGATGCACATATGTTTTGTCACTGTGGATTTCATGACACAGTAACCTTGATGCACGTATGTTGTTGTTTTGTCAGTATGGATTTCATGACACAGCAGCCTGAATGCACGTATGTTGTTTTCTTGGTGTGGATTTCATGACACAGCAGCCTGGATGCATGTATGTTGTTGTTTTCTCACTGTGGATTTCATGACACAGCAGCATGAATGCACGTATGTTGTTTTCTCGGTGTGGATTTCATGACACAGCAGCCTGGATGCACATATGTTGTTGTTTTCTCACTGTGGATTTCACGACACAGCAGCCCAGATGCACGTATGTTGTTTTCTCACTGTGGACTTCATGACACAGCAGCCTGAATGCACGTATGTTGTTTTCTCAGTGTGGATTTCATGATACAGCAGCCAGGATGCACATATGTTGTTGTTTTCTCACTGTGGATTTCACGACACAGCAGCCCAGTTGCATGTATGTTGTTTTCTCACTGTGGATTTCATGACATAGCAGCCTGGATGCGCATATGTTGCTGTTTTCTCATAGGTTCATAGGACGATACTAGCCCAGCCAAAAATTTCACCTATGTTCCAATAAAGTCAGTACCTGTTTCTCTATCCAGCAGGGACACAGGTGGGATCCCAGGGGTATATTTTTTCTTTCTCATCCAGTCATCCAGGTTCCTATTAAAGAGTGCTAGTGAGGTACTCTTCTTGACATGGAGAGGGAGTCTGTTCCACAGAGTGGAGTCACTGAGGCACAAATCTGTCCCGCCAACAAGTTCTGTTAATGTCACAGACCAGATTGAGGCCTTGCGTGCAGGTTGCGCAAGTGGAGTTTGACTTAAAGATATGCAGCAACTCCATCAAGGCTGAGTTTGAGACGGCCTTGTATGCCAGACACAGGTCACCTCTGAGCAGTCTGTATGAGACTGAGTAGAGGGACAGGGATTTTAACCTATCTGTATAGGATAGGTGTTTGAGACTCTGGATTTTCCTGGTCAGGAACCTCTGTGGTCTCCTCAGCTGCTGCATGTGCTTGGCAAGGTACATGCCAAAGGGGGGCGTTGTACTCTATAATGGGTCTAATAAGGGAGGAGTACAGGGATGTTATATTCTCCTTGTTCTTGGATGAAATACCCTTACTTATGAGGTGGGCCATGTAGAAAGCCTTCCGTACAACGGAGGCAACGTGGTGGTCAAAAGTCAGGTTGCTGTCAACCTGGGTGCCCAAGTTCCTCACAACTGATTCCATGCTTAGTAAATTGTTAATGTGATAATTAGTGGGGGACGCCATTTTCCCCAAAGGAGATAATGATGCATTTCTTGGTATTCAGTTTGAGGCCATGCCTCTGGCACCAGTCATTAGTTTGGGTAAAGCCCTCTTGGAGGAAGTTCACATCACTAGGGGAATTTGACAGTGCTCAGCTTACACGCACCTGCAAACATGGTCAGCCACAGACCACTGGTTTTGGCTTGCACCTCAGAAAAGTATATCCCAAACAGTAGAGGTCCCAAGACCGATCCTTGGGGTACACCGCTTGTTATGTGTCTACTACTAGAGGTGGCTTCCCCTATTTTGACTGAGTGGGTTCTATCAGTGATCCAGTTAGCTACCCATCTGGTAACATATGGGTTGATGCCTAACTGGGAGAGTTTATCTATTATGCCTGAGTGGGGAATAATGTTGAAGGCTTTGGCTAGGTCAAGGTAGGTGGTGTGCACTGTCTTCCCCTCATCCATGGCTTTGATGACTGTTTCGAAGAAGGCGACCAAGTTTAACAGGCATGATCTCCCTTTGACAATGGATTCTCACTTTGGATTTCATGACACAGCAGCCTGGATGCACGTATGTTGTTTTCTCAGTGTGGATTTCATGACACAGCAGCCTGGATGCACGTATGTTGTGTTTTTTCTCCCTGTTGATTTCATGACACAGCAACCTGGATTCATGTATGTTGTTTTCTCAGTGTGGATTTTACGACACAGTAACCTGGTTGCACGTATGCTGTTTTCCCCATGTGGATTTCATGACACAGCAGCCTGGATGCACATATTTTGTTATTTCTCCATGTGGATTTCATGACACAGCAGCCTGGATGCACATATTTTGTTATTTCTTCATGTGGATTTCATGACTTAGCCTGGATGCATGTATGATGGGGAGCCAGAAACTTCGAAGACTGGTCACCCGTTATATCCTAGGCAGGAAATAGCCTAAGTAGCTAAGACTACTGCAGCAGTGAAGCATTCACACATCTACTGTTATGGTAAGTGCAACTTACCCATCTGTACTTTGTCAGCAATTTCAGCCTGCCGACCAATTGTTATCCACCTCTATCTTCACATTTTGAGGTCAAACACCTCCTAAACGTTATCTACACATCAGGCCACAGAGAAGCTCTCTTCCTCCTCCTCTTTTCAATTTCTTCAAGTCTTTTGGGTTTATAATATTATGATGGGAATGGACCCCCATTCTTAAGTCAAAGTACAATTAAAGTTCATGAAATTATATTGTTTCAATCTTTGATGTTAGCCAAAAGTTCTCTTTGCAGCACCTGCAATGTGCCCAGTAATGACTCCTGCAATTCACATGGAGTTAACGTTTTGTTAACCTATCCAAGTATGATTGTAAATTCTTTTTTGTGAGACCTGTTGTCCATACTACTACTGGAACTGTCTGGGTATCCTTCTTCCACATTGCCCTCATTTCTGCCTGCAAATCCTGGTATTTTATAACTTTGTGTCTCTCTCTGTACATAAGACACTGTAGTCACTGGATGTGACAATTTCAATGATCAGTGCTACTTTTGTCTTCTTTTCATGAACTACTGTATCTGGTTTTCTTGCATCTATTTTTTGAACTGTTGGTAATGGGTGATCAGATGTGATATAAACTTCATCATTTTTTGTGATGTGTAGTGGCTCATGTTTCCAATGTTTTTCAGCCACTTCAGTATCATAATGTTTGCACAATCCCCAATGCAACAGTCTTGCCACATTATTATGCCTTTCAATATATAGTCCTTCTGCCATTAGTATATCACAGCCAGCTACAAGATGTGTGACTGTTTCTAGTTCAGTTTTTCAAAACCTACATTTGTCGTTTCTCCCACATGTTTAATGGACTTTGTAAACCAACATGTATATAGTCCACTATCTTGGGCCGCCAATATTAAATTTTCATCTTTTGTTTTAAATTGCCTCTCCTTAATCATTCCTGTGTTCAATCCTGATCAACATGAGGTTGTTTCAAAAGTTTCTATACTTTAGTAATGCATTTTCCAAATTTCTCGTCTTCCCATCTGATCCTTCACCTTATATTCTTTCTTTTATTTTTTGTCACATTTAGTTGCTGCCTGATTTTTATCTAATTCCGGTTTGATTCCATTCCTGCTTGACACTGATATGCCTCTGCTAAACTAAGCAGGGAAGTCATCTTAGACTTTTTCTCCTCATGTTTAAGAACTTTCACTACATTTGGGTCTGTGAAGTCAACAGATATGTGTGCAGTCCCACGATTACAGATCCATACATGTAATCAATTTCAAGGAGGACCATACCTCCTTCAGAACACAGGCTATATAATCTTAGTATGCACTGATTTTTATAAATCATTTGATGAACATGAAGCATCCTTCTTGTTTTCCTGTCTAAACTGTCCAGCACATTTTGGGGCCAATCAATTACTCCAAAGCTGTAAGTTAAGACAGGAAGAGCAAACTGGTTTATAGCTTGGACTTTATTCCTAGATGTCAATGCTGTTTTTAGTATTAATTTAAGCCTTCTAAAATATTCCTTACTGAGTTTTATTTGCATTTATTCATGTGTTATTGTTGATCCTTCATGAATTCCCAAATATTTATACACTCCCTCTTGCTCAAGTTCTTTTATATCACATTCCTGTCCCAAACTGGTGTTTTCTTTGTCCTGCAGCTTTCCTGCTTTAAAGGTTGCATCACTCAGAAAGAAGAAAGAAAAACTTTTTTCCTCACAAAACGCCAAGAGCTCTGGAATCTAGCTGTTGCTTGAAGAGCGGCAAACTAGATGTGAGGTCAGTTAGGGTAGGCAGGGGATTATGGGTAAGGGGAGGAGCTAGGAGCTCGGATCTATGCTATGATAGAAGTTGCCGGCTCGGATCCGAGATCGGATCTGTATCCCAAAGGTTGCAGACAAATGAAGATACCTACTCAGAACGTTATGGTGAGTACATAACTTTTTATTTTGCACATTTATCAAGACCAAATGACATTCTTATATCATCTGAAAACGTTTTAACCACTTGCAGTTGTGCTTTCGGTTCCTCATCTCTCAGGAACAGTGCTAAGGGTTGGGAGTGTAGCTTGTGCTTAAGTGCCAGACAGGCTAAATGATACCCCAAATGAAGAGACTAAATCTGAAGAGGCACAGAAGATTTCTTCCCTAAACGTAGTTCTTCTCCTCCGACCCTGCCTGCCAAAGACATCAAGAAGGAATGGTACAGTTTTGCCTAGGGGCTTTTGAAAGCCTTTCGGTCTTTCCAGTCTGTTTCCCCTACCTCTTCTTATTTAAAGTGGAATAGGCCTCCTTCCCCTTCTGACAGTGACTCCCAGTCAGATATAGAAGCAGTTGGACTAGACTCTTGCTTCACTATTGTCCTGACCTGGCTCTTTAAAGTCAGAATCTGAGGAAAGTGTGTCATCAGATTCTCCTGTAGAGGCAATATCTTTTTCAGACACCGTATGTAGGATGAAGGATCTCTTCCACTGGGAAGAGAAAGAAATCACTGGAACTCAAAAATGATATTATGAACTTCTTCGGGTAGATGGCCGCAAACCTGTGGCCATTTCCCCCTGTCATTGGTGCTCTGGAAGACGCTTTCAGTGCTGCTTGTGCTTCTCCAGACAAGACAGTCTCCTGCAACCAAAAGGTCTGATGGGGTTTACAGGGTACCTCATTTCCACAAACTCCTGTTTCTTAACCCTCTGGCTGATCCAGCTATAATTTCTTTAGCCAAGAGCTCTAGTTCTAAGCAATTTAACTACTAATAATCATGTGCCTGCAATAAAGGATGGAAGGGGCTTTCGATAGGTAGAGAAAAAAAGTCTCTTCATCTAATCTAGCCTTTAGAACAGTCATTTCTCTGACTCATATGGCCAGATATCTGCTGACAGCTTGCAGATATGAATAAAACACTTGCCCAGTTACCTTGCTCTGAGGTAAAACACTGTTTACCCAGCATGATTTTTTTCTGCCTCTCAAATAACTAAGCATTCCTTAAAATATTCATATGCTACAGTTGATGCAGGGTCCCGAGCAGCTGCAGCAGGGTCCATGATGTGCAGGTATAGATACCAGAAGGTGTAAAGCAGCTGATGCAGGGTCCCGAGCAGCTGCAGCAGGGTCCGTGATGTCCAGGCATAGATACCAGAAGGTGTAAAGCAGCTGATGCAGGGTCCCGAGCAGCTGCAGCAGTGTCCGTGATGTGCAGGTGTAAATACCAGAAGGTGTAAAGCAGCTGATGCAGGGTCCCGAGAAGCTGCAGCAGGGTCTGTGATGTGCAGGTATAGATACCAGAAGGTGTAAAGCAACTGATGCAGGGTCCCGAGCAGCTGCAGCAGGGTCCGTGATGCCCAGGCATAGATACCAGAAGGTGTAAAGCAGCTGATGCAGGGTCCCGAGCAGCTGCAGCAGTGTCCGTGATGTGCAGGTGTAAATACCAGAAGGTGTAAAGCAACTGATGCAGGGTCCCGAGCAGCTGCAGCAGGGTCCGTGATGCCCAGGCATAGATACCAGAAGGTGTAAAGCAGCTGATGCAGGGTCCCGAGCAGCTGCAGCAGGGTCCATGATGTGCAGGTATAGATACCAGAAGGTGTAAAGCAGCTGATGCAGGGTCCCGAGCAGCTGCAGCAGGGTCCGTGATGTCCAGGCATAGATACCAGAAGGTGTAAAGCAGCTGATGCAGGGTCCCGAGCAGCTGCAGCAGTGTCCGTGATGTGCAGGTGTAAATACCAGAAGGTGTAAAGCAACTGATGCAGGGTCCCGAGCAGCTGCAGCAGGGTCCGGGATGTGCAGGTATAGATACCAGAAGGTGTAAAGCAGCTGATGCAGGTTCCCGAGCAGCTGCAGCAGTGTCCGTGATGTCCAGGCATAGATACCAGAAGGTGTAAAGCAGCTGATGCAGGGTCCCGAGCAGCTGCAGCAGTGTCCGTGATGTGCAGGTGTAAATACCAGAAGGTGTAAAGCAACTGATGCAGGGTCCCGAGCAGCTGCAGCAGGGTCTGGGATGTGCAGGTATAGATACCAGAAGGTGTAAAGCAACTGATGCAGGGTCCCGAGCAGCTGCAGCAGGGTCTGTGATGTGCAGGTGTAAATACCAGAAGGTGTAAAGCAGCTGATGCAGGGTCCCGAGCAGCTGCAGCAGGGTCTGTGATGTGCAGGTGTAAATACCAGAAGGTGTAAAGCAGCTGATGCAGGGTCCCGAGCAGCTGCAGCAGGGTCCGGGATGTGCAGGTATAGATACCCGAAGGTGTAAAGCAACTGATGCAGGGTCCCGAGCAGCTGCAGCAGGGTCCGTGATGTCCAGGCATAGATACCAGAAGGTGTAAAGCAGCTGATGCAGGGTCCCGAGCAGCTGCAGCAGGGTCCGTGATGTGCAGGTGTAAATACCAGAAGGTGTAAAGCAGCTGATGCAGGGTCCTGAGAAGCTGCAGCAGGGTCCGTGATGTGCAGGTGTAAATACCAGAAGGTGTAAAGCAGCTGATGCAGGGTCCTGAGAAGCTGCAGCAGGGCCTGTGATGTGCAGGTATAGATAGCAGAAGGTGTAAAGCAGCTGATGCAGGGTCCGGGATGTGCAGGTATAGATACCAGAAGCTGTAAAGGCACAAATACTTAATGCTTCATTGGACAAAGACGTGTTACTTAGTACAGTCAGCTGATGTTCTGAATAAATTTGATGAAAGAGGGAAGCTTATCTAAGGTAGTCAAACAGTTTTTAATCACCCTTACCAAAGTACAATATGAACTACTTTTGCAGTACTGAGCCTTTTATAGGACGTCATTTCAACAATCCCAACAAAAAATTGTGAAGCAGCAGTACAAGAAATAGTGTCAAGGGGATTCAAACAGAAAAGGAGGTGCAGTTCAGGCACAGAGTCCAAGAAAAATGTTTTACTTTTTTCCAGCCCTCCAACCCTAGCCATCCTGTATATCTTGCAGGCAATCTTTCTGTCTCTCCCTTTGGAAACTCCTCACAATCCAGAATGGATACAAGGGGTGTTGGAACTTTCGTCCCCCAAAGCAGGGACGTCCTGCACATCCAAAGAATCAAACTCCTCTCTTTCCTTCCATCCTTTCCAATATGTAATCTCAAGGCACCATAGAATCAGGTTTCAGAATCGCAGCAGGGAAAGAGTTTTTATTCAAGGATATTTGTCCCCCCCCCAAAAAAAAAAAAGAAGGGATATAGAGACTTGTACTGGACTTATCTTTCTTTAATCTTATCATAAAAGTTCCAAAATTCAAAGTGCTCAACCTTCAGGCTCTTTTTCTGTTATCCCTCTGCTTTGATTTTTGGTGACTTGTACCTCAGAGACTCCAATTATCACATACCCAGCCACAGAGATTCAGATGCTGTTTAAAATTTTCTATTTGTGGTACGCATACTCAGGTTTCTGCTTTATCCTCTGGTCTTTCCACACCTCCAAGGGTATTCACAAAAATGTTTAGCACCATTAATTGCATTTTGCACCATACAGGGGGTTCACTTTTTTTCAATACTTAGACAATTAAATCCTAAATCTACTCTCTTCTCTTACATCTCTCTCTATCCTCTGTTTCCTCCTAAATCTACTCTCTTCTCTCACATCTCTCTCTCTCCTCTGTTTCCTCCTAAAGCCACTCTCTTCTCTCACATCTCTCTCTCTCCTCTGTTTCCTCCTAAAGCCACTCTCTTCTCTCACATCTCTCTCTCGCCTCTGTTTCCTCCTAAATCCACTCTCTTCTCTCACATCTCTCTCTCTCCTCTGTTTCCTCCTAAATCTACTCTCTTCTCTCACATCTCTCTCTCTCCTCTGTTTCCTCCTAAAGCCACTCTCTTCTCTCACATCTCTCTCTCTCCTCTGTTTCCTCCTAAATCTACTCTCTTCTCTCACATCTCTCTCTCTCCTCTGTTTCCTCCTAAAGCCACTCTCTTCTCTCACATCTCTCTCTCGCCTCTGTTTCCTCCTAAATCCACTCTTTTCTCTTACATCTCTCTCTCTCTCCTCTGTTTCCTCCTAAATCCACTCTTTTCTCTCACATCTCTCTCTATCCTCTGTTTCCTCCTAAATCCACTCTTTGTTCTCACATCTCTCTCTCTCCTCTGTTTCCTCCCAAATCCACTCTTTTCTCTCACATCTGTTTCTCTCTCTCTCCTCTGTTTCCTCCTAAATCTACTCTCTTCTCTCACATCTCTCTCTCTCCTCTGTTTCCTCCTAAATCTACTCTCTTCTCTCACATCTCTCTCTATCCTCTGTTTCCTCCTAAATCTACTCTCTTCTCTCATATCTTTCTCTTTCCTCATTTCCTGCCCCTCTCCATAGTGCTAATACTACAACACACCATCTCCCCACTTCCTTTAAATAAATCTTTACAGCCAAACTTACTTGTTGCTACTGTATAGATACACACTTAAACCCGTACATAACTGTTAAATTGATTATTTTCACTTTGTCGTATAGTTGTCTTGTTTTATGCCATCTCTGATATATATGTTTGTCTTGAATGATTGTAATTGTAACTGGAGCTTTTCTCCTCATGTCTCCACTGAAAACGGGCCTCTGGCTCAACTGGACCAACCCGGTTAACACATGACAATAAATAAATAAATAAATAAATAGCCTTATTTTTGAAGGCTCTTTCCAAAGCTGTCAAGAATCTCTGCTTTTTGTCAGACATCTGTTTCAAAACTTAGGTTTTCACCTCAGTCTAGAGAAATCATTTCTTATTCCTTCTCACAAGATAAAATGTCTAAGTTGTCTTATAGACACATCCCTAATTATGGCTTATCTTCCACTAGAAATTTTACAGTATCCAGTTCTTGCATTTTTCTGAGGAGTATCTCAGGATTTGGGGGGTACAGGACTTCCACGATCTTAATGATATCTCCAACAAGACTATACATGGAAAATACAATGGTTTCTCAAGACTCAGCTCACGTACATCAAGCATATCAGGGACTCAATACCTAATCAGCTCTCATTTTAGTAGAAAAACCCAGTTATACCCCAAACTGCATGTTGCAAAAGCATGATTCAGATTCAGTCCCATTGTCCTGCTACTTCTGAGAGGCAACATTGAGCCCCATCCAGAACCACTGAGCAATAATACCGCAACTCGAACCAATAAACAGCATCATATTACACAGACCCTATTTAACCAATCCAGAACCACTGAACAATAATACCCCAGCTCAGACTATTAAACAGCATCATATCACACGTTCCCCATTTAACCAATCCAGAACCATTTAACAATAATACCTCAGCTAGAACCAATAAAGAGCATCATATTACACAGTCCCTGTTTAACCAATCCAGAACCACTGAGCAATAATACCGCAACTCGAACCAATAAACAGCATCATATTAAACGGTCCCTACTTAACCAATCCAGAACCACTGAACAATAATACCTCAGCTAGAACCAATAATCAGCATCATATTAAAACGGTCCCTATTTAACCAATCCAGAACCACTGAGCAATAATACCGCAACTCGAACCAATAAACAGCATCATATTAAACGGTCCTTATTTAACCAATTCAGAATCACTGAACAATAATACCTCAGCTCGAACCAATAAACAGCATCATATTACACAGTCCCTATTTAACCAATCCAGAACCACTAAACAATAATACCCCAACTCAGACTATTAAACGTTATCATATTACATGGTTCCTGTTTAACCAATCCAGAACCATTGAACAATAATACCTCAGGTCGAACCAATGAACAGCATCATATTACACAGTCCCTATTTAACCAATCCAGAACCACTTAACAATAATACCTCAACTCAGACAAATAAACAGCATCATATTACATGGCCCCTATTTAACCAGTCCAGAACCACTTAACAATAATATCTCAGCTCAAACCAATAAACAACATCATATTACACAGTCCCTATTTAACCAATCCAGAACCACTGAACAATAATACCTCAGCTCGAACCAATAAACAGCATCATATTACATGGTCCCTATTTAACCAATCCAGAAACACTGAACAGTAATACCCCAACTCAGATTAATAAACAGCATCATATTACACAGTTCCTATTTAACCAATCCAGAACCACTGAACAATAATACCTCAGCTTGAACCAATAAACAGCATCATATTACACGGTCCTTGTTTAACCAATCCAGAACAATTGAACAATAATACCTCAACTCGAACCAATAAACAGCATCATATTACACGGTCCCTATTTAACAAATCCAGAACCACTGAACAATAATACCTCAGCTTGAACCAATAAACAGCATCATATTACATGGTCCCTATCTAACCAATCCAGAACCATTGAACAATAATACCTCAGCTTGAACCAATAAACAGCATCATATTACACAGTCCCTGTTTAACCAATCCAGATCCACTGAACAATAATACCTCAACTCGAACTAATAAACAGCATCATATTACACGTCCCCTATTTAATCAGTCCAGAACCACTTAACAATAATACCTCAGCTCGAACCAGTAAAAAGCATCATATTGCACAGTCCCTATTTAACCAATCCAGAACCACTGAACAATAATACCTCAACTCAAACCAATAAGCAGCATCATATTACATGACCCCTATTTAACCAATCCAGAACCACTTAACAATAATACCTCGACTCTGACTAATAAACAGCATCATATTACATGGTCCCTATTTAACCAATCCAGAACCACTTAACAATAATACCTCAGCTCAAACCAATAAACAGCATCCTATTACAAGGTCTCTATTTAACCAATCCAGAGCCACTTAACAATAATACCTCAACTCAAACCAATAAACAGCATTGTACCACCTACTCCCTCTTTAACGCCCACATTATCAAGAACAAAATTGACCAAATCAATGCCTTTATCATACAACATAATCTTGACATTATAACTATTACAGAAACGTTGCTGAAACTTGACACCCCTAGTCTTCACCACCTCATACCAAACTATTCATACCTACAAGATTACAGACCAGGTAAAAAACCTGGGAGAAGAGCATGAGTTCCATTCAACGATGACCTGAACCCCACAGTTGTTGCACAAGATAACAGCATCAGAATCAGAATCTGACTGGATCCTTTTAAAATTTCCAGCAACCAACCAAAAACCCCTTGTTAGAGCCAGTGCAATCTTACCTCCACCAGCTTCATTAACAAAACTCAATACCTTCATCCAACAAATATATGCCAAAGCTCCAAAAATATGTAATCTAGTCATTCTTGGAGACTTCAACCTTAATTACTTAAGACCAAAAGCCATTGATATGTCAGATCTCCTGACCAGCTTAAGTCTTACCCAAATCAACTCTGACACCACTAGACCAAATTGTCAGTCCAACAGACACACCTTACTAGATTTAGTAACGGACAGCACAGTGGTGCAGCGGTAGCATTGTCTTCTTACAGCAAGAGGTTCTTGTATTCAATTCCTGGCTAGAGTGCCTTCTGTGCAGAGTCTGCATGTCCTCCCTGTGTTCGTGTGGATTTTCTACTGGTACTCTGGTTTCCTCCCATGTTACAATGACGTGCATCTGGAGTGCTTCTCCCCGGACCTCCGCTGAAATTGGCTTGTTCCAAGTTGGACTTTCCCAGTAAACAAATGTTAAATAAATTAAATAAATAAATAAAAATCTTGTAATAAGTAATAATCCTACAGTAATGTCGAACCTCACCATACATGCACCCTCCTTCAGTGATCACTGTCCCATACTATTCTCAGGACATTATCTAGCATTAAAGTATAAACTCCAGTTTATCACCTTCAGACCCCAAACCATTCAGAATATCTCTAATTTAAAAGACACTTCGCCACCCTTGATTGGTATCATTTACTAGCCATAAAAGACCCCAGTGAAGCAGCTAACAACCTTACCAATATCCTACTGCACCTGAAAAACAGATTATTTCCCTTAGTACAAAGGCTACTTTGACCTCATAAACATGAATGGGTATCTAATGAACTCAAATACCTCCTCAAATTACATGATGGAGCATGGCACAATTGGAAATGCACCCCTTCCACAGATTCCCAAGCCAAAAATAATTCACTACACAATCTAACCAAGCAGTCCATCCACAGACACAAAAACAACCATAACCAAAGCAAACAAATCTCACTTTTAGCCAAACCTAAATATTTCTGGAGAGAAATGAACCTGCTGACTGGTCGAAAAGTACAACCCAAGTCCACTCCCCTGAACCCCTCTAACATCACCACAAACAACTTCTCAAGCACTGACTTATACTTAATCCTTCAAAAACAAAAGCAATGCTATTTGCAGACAACTAAAAATAGCCAAGGCACTCAACTTCCTTAATTTTAAAGGTGTTAACAATACTGACAAATTAATTATCAAGGTGCTGCTTACTGTGATGGATCCGAAGTCTTCTTAGGTCACTAAGGTCTTGCTGGCTGGATTCTGCTGAAATCAAAGTCTAATTATAATTGCATTCACAGTCTGTTGCCCACAGAAACTTGCAGAATGTACACTGATGCACCACCAAACTCTGTCACTTTAAAAGCAGTAATTAATAAATAACTGTTTATAACAAACCACACGTACTACTGTTGCAGCTTTAGTTACACTGTACCACATACTACTGTTGCAGCTTTAGTTACACTGTACCACGTAATACTGATGCAGCTTTAGTTACACTGTACCACGTAATACTGATGCAGCTTTAGTTACACTGTACCATGTACTACTGATGCAGCTTTAGTTACACTGTACCACGTACTACTGTTGCAGCTTTAGTTACACTGTGCCACGTACTACTGTTGCAGCTTTAGTTACACTGCACCACCTTTTACTTCTCATTCAGCAGAAATTATAACTTTCCTGTACAAAATACCTCTCCTAACAATTTCATTTGCTATAGTCTCTTTATAGTGGTTTTACAGTCTGTTTTACTCTATGGTATTCTATTTTGTTTTTTGTATGAAAACATCTGTTTGCTCATATTTGCAGAAAACAATATGTTTTCATCCTGTAGAGAAATAATGCTGGTATTGTCTTTATCCATTCAAACTTCCTTGCTTAACAGTGTCATAGGATAGAAACACATACAGATTGTTTTCCTGTTGTCCATTCTTTAAGGAAGCAGGTTAGCTTTCTTACTGACAATGTGAAATGCATACATCCTGTTTTTTAAATGTTTGCTAAGTCTGTAAGAGGCCAGCTTTCTTGTTGACAGTGTGAAATGCATACTGATTGTGTAAGAAAACATGTCCATTAAGCAAATGATTTATTTTTCAAGCCACAGCCATTTAATATGGATGCTAATCACATATTACTAAACTCTCTTTCTACATTTACCAAGCTTTATTTTATACTTTATTTATGTTGCATATTTGTAGCAGAATTACTTTCAACCTTAATACCTTCTTGAGCATACTCTAACAAATACCACTATAGAAACTTCCACATCCTTCAGATATCTTGGCATCTGTGTAGACCAATCTCTTGACTTTCATCTACACATTCAAAACACACAAAAAAAGGTCAGTACACTACTGTTCTGGACAAACAGTCTATCAACTCTTATGTCCAAGCAAGCCAAAGCTGCAATAGGAAAAGTTAAAGGCATACTCATCTCAACTTGAATATGGACTACCCATTATAGCAGCATGCTCATACCTTACAAACCATCTTCAATAAAGTTTGCACCAAGAATGAACACCACTGCTTAACTCTCACCAAAGTTAATGGCTCCCAGTACATTTGAGAGCTATCCTACTAGTAGGATCACTAATTCACAAAGCCATTTCTCATGAGACATCATCCCCTCTCTCTCATAAACTGTTCACCAACCCCCCAGGTATAATCTCAGGGGTATCTCTCATTCTCAACTCACCCTACTAACTCCAAAAAGTAATCTGTATTGCACTGACCATGCATTCTCCATCCTAGCACCTAATCTATGGACTCCATTCTTCTCTCAATCCCAGATGTCCAAATGTACTCGGACTTAAGACAGCAGCTCAAGGAGCACATCTTCACCCAAACAAAGTGTAGCTGCACTCTCTCAGGTCACATTACAGGAACCCTGCAGCTTTCTCACATCACTTTATCCCTTATGTAATCCTTCCTTCCTAACCACATTTTGTCATCCCCTCACTTACTCCCTATCAGTCATCCTACTTCCCTTTTCTCTTTGCATCTCTCACACTTTGTCTGCTTTCTACTCTTCCTTCTGCATGCCTCTCTCACATTTTTTCTGTCTTCTCCCCATGGTATCCTTTCTTGCACTTCCCTCTTCTAATGTTTTCATACCTCTCTATGTAATGATATGCTGCTATCCCTGTAGCCTAAGCCTTGCCAGTCATTATGGCTACATCTTATCCATAAAGCTCTGCTAAGCACCTGGATAGGTGTGAAAATGCTTGTCTTTTTCTTGGATGTTTTTTAACATTTTTTATGCTGTTTTATTTAATTTGTTATGCTGTTTTATTAAACTTTGGGACTGCTACTTCATTGGATTCAGACATGTTGACTGGTTATTCTTTTACTTGGATTCTGCTAAGCATAGTTCCATTTTTACATCCATGTTTTGACATTAACTGCTTCTTGAATTAAATGTTGTAGCATATTCTTGCATCTGTAAATAATGTATCCTTGGATCTGTAAATATGTTTTGTTCATTTCTTACGTAATCATTTTCACCCGGTCTGTGCCTGCAAATGGTCCATTGAGATCAGTGCACTACCTGAGTAATCAAATATAAATAAATACATAAAACAGTCTGGGTTCATCAGAAGCATCCTCTGTGTGTTCCAGTCATAGTGCTGAATTTCATCAGGAAAGAACTGTTATGGTGGGAAGAGCAAGCCATACTGAATACAGGTCTCCCAGTATTCTCCCTATCCCCTACTCAGTCTGATTGTAAATGTCTGTTAGTTGGCGTAGAGGGTTAAGGCTGTGAGTTGTAGTTCCTGTGGTACAGGGTTTGATTCCACCCATCCTCATTTGTCTACTGTGTGACCTTAAGCAAGTCACTTAATTAGGTATTATTCCTGGATTGCCCCTGAAAAGGGATTGTGTGTTCAGTGGATCTAGCTGGTTAACAAATGGCTGTTATTATTATGAACCACGGCTACATCAGACTTTGAATGGAGAGCAAGCTTCCAAGGGATTCAAAGTACAAGGAGTTTGGGACCATCATCACAAGAAGAAACATATACATATCAAGGAAATGATGACCATGGTAAATACTTTCAAGACTTTGAACCATTTGTGGAATACAATACCTCTACTGGATATAATAGACAACATGACTGATACTTTGAACCATTTGTGGAATACAATACCTCTACTGGATATACTAGACAACATGACTGTGATGTGATACTTAAACAACGGGGAGACCAGATTTTATTCCCTGTGCAAACAAGCTATGATAATGTTGGAAATTGAATCTATCCTTTCAGGCCACACGCATTTCTTCAGAGCAGAGCATAGTGGCAGACAATTTGAGTAGATCCAGGACAGATAGCCACAAATGGGAACTGCACCCTTCCAAGAAATTATCCACCTATGGTGAAGTCCCAGATTACATCTGTTTGCAACATTTACAACAGGTATTTAAACAGATTCTGATCTAAGACACCTTGTAGAAAATCCTAGCATATGGATGCCTTTTCCTTCATATGGACAGGATTGTTCCTTTGTACCTTCCCCCTTTTCCTCTGTTGCCAAAGTTCTTTTAAAGATACAAAGGACTCTACAGAATAATTTTGGTAATGCCCTTTTGCCCTAGGCAGCATTGATTCGCCCTTTTCTTGAAAATGGCCAAAGGCTATTATCACGGCCTTCCCTACAGACTGGATCAACTCACACATGACAAGGGATCAGTGGTGTATCCCAACCTGCAGAGTCTTCATTTGATTTCTTGTATGGTAGAATTTTGATCCCTGTTAGGCACTTTTTTTTTCTGAGGATGAGCAGCAGGTATTAAAGGAGGCTAAAAACTTACCATTAAAAATCATTTTAGCTAAATAGAAGAGATTTTCTAGTTCATGCCATGAAAAGAACCAGGACCCATCCAAGGCAGAAGCCCATCAGGTTCTCTACCATCTGAGTGAATTGCTCAAATCAGGCCTTTCCTACTCATCTAATAAAATTCATCTTCTGGCCATTTCTGCCCATCTGTCTTCCAAACTCCTCTTTCTTCCTTATTCCAGCTAAAACAGTTTTTGTAAGGGGTATTGCATATCTTTCTACATTGAAAACAGGTGGTTTATTCTTGAGATCTCAACTATGTATTATAAAAAAAAATCACTTTACCACTCTTTGAACCACTGGCTCATCAAGCTGATTTGAAAATTTTGATAATGGAAACATTTTACTGACTGCTCTGACATTTGCTAGGCAGGTATCTGAGTTGCTGGCTTTGATGGTGAGACAACCCTTTCTCATATTTCATAAGGACAGGGTAACCTTAAGAGCTAATCGTTCTGTTTTGTCTAAAGTGGTGTCAGAATTTACTTTACCTTGATGCATTTATTTTCCTGTGTTCTTCTCTGAACCTAAAATGGGGAAAAGAGTTTTACATACTCTGGATATCCACAGACAACTCAGATACTACATTGGCAGAACAAAAGACTTTTAGAACTTCAAGAACAAGGGACAACTACTGTCAAAACAGACAAAATTTCTATATGGTTAGCCCATTACGTCCATTTTTCTTACTCCCACCATAAATCCCTCTCCCAGAATGATAAAGCTCACTTTACTTTAGCTACTTTTAATGTGTTTTTGGAAAGGAGTGGAACCTGAAACTATTCTAGAGGCAGCTACTTAGTCTTCAATTGACACTTTTAACAAATATTTCACGGTTGACTCCTTTACCAGGACCTGAAGAGGATTTGCTAGATCAATTCTTCAAAGACTCTTAAATTCTGACCCTTTGTCCTCCCTGACCATATAAGCTTTGGCAATCTTCCTGTATACCTATATGTACTGCAACAGTGATTTAATACTGAACATAGTACAGTTGTATAAGTAAACTTACCATAATGGCAGATGTTTGGGACCTGTAAGATGGCTGCATACTTAGTAACAGGTTCATTTCAGCTCTCCCAGTGAGAAAACTGAAAGTCAGAAAAGAAACCAATGAATTTGTCTATTTAGGTACATTATAGTTACTGGCTAGTAAGTGCACTGCTTAGATGCCAGCTAAGAAGAAAAAAATTAGACAACCTGAAAGAAAGTTGACCACAAAAGGTGAGGAGAAAACACTGGCTGGGAAGAATCCTTCAGCTGTTCAGCAAAAAGCAGTTAAGCTACAGCTTTGGCGCAAGGCACAACTTCCAGTAATGTGAAAAAAAAAATAAATCAAATGTGTTCAGAGCTGATTAAAATAAATGACACACTGAAGGAGTATATCAACTCAAATTACAAATGGCTGGAAAATGTAGTAAGCTTTAAACAGATGTTCAAATGAGCTGTTAAAACTGCAAAATGTCAGAGGTCAACATGAAGAAAATGTTGTCTGGTGTGAAACTGCTCAAGGGAGATGTTTCACAAATGGTAGACTTAGAGGACAGAGCATGTAGGGAAAACCTGAGATTTTCGGCTTTACAGAAAAACTAGGAGGAACAGACCTATTCATTTTATGAAAGCACAAATAAGCAATTGGACTGGCATTCCATAGCAGTTGTTAATTGAAAGGACACATTGTGTGTATGCTTCAAACCTGGCTATGAGAAAGCAGCCCAGACAGCTAATAGTAAAGTTGCAATCTTACCAGCAGAAAGAGTTGATCTGATGATGGTAATCTTCTTTCCATTCATCATTGATGGGGGGTTCGATTCTGAGACCTCGGAATCATGTCGGCCTATTACCAAGCTCGCACCAGCCAAAAACTCTCGAGCTAAGCTTCTACCCCCAATGCCCTTCTCCCTGTTACCCCAGATCTCGTTTGCTGCATAGCAGTAAAGCAGTGTTTCAGCTGAGCTCTCAGCTAAGTGGAAACTTTTTGATATTTTGTGTGAAAAACTTGTTTTGTGAGCTACAGTCCTTTTCCTGTCGAATTACAGTAGTTATATATATATTTTTCTCTATTTCTACCTATTGGTAACCTTTTTCAGTACCATTGCTGGTACGGCCCTTTTCTCTTTACCCTTGTGGTATTCCTTAAATACTATAGCTGGTATTCCTTCCCTGTTCTTTCCACTCTAGTTGGTGTTTTGATATTGGGGTTGTTGATATATTCTGCTTGTGTTTAAATCATTTCTGACTTAGGAAATTAGACTTTCACTTTTTCTGAAGTTTTGAATTGTGTTTACTTCTCAAGATGTCGAATAAGAAGGGTACATTGGGTTTTAAACACTGTACCTCGTTTAATGGTAAACTACCTAATAGGGACTCTCACAGTGATTGTGTTTATTGTTTGGGGGTGCCCCACCTTTCAGTGCAACCTCCCTGTGGGATTTGCCAAAGTTTCAGCCAATTCACTCTGAACGAGTGCAAGAATAAACTTATTCTGAAGGGACTGTTCAACTCTCCCTTTTCAGTGGCCCTTTCTGTGATGGAGGACTCAACCCCTCCTATGAAAGTTAAGAAAAGGCCCCATTCGGTTCCCTCTTCACTCACGGGTGACCAGGGTAAGTCTGTGAAACCTAAAATTCAAAAGTTATCCTCGGAGCATAAATCTGCTTCCTCGGCACCGTCTTTATCTGCAACAAATACTTTGATTGTTGCTATATTGGTGCCAGCTTCATCGCTGGCTCCAATACTACCTCTGGCACTGACTATAGGCCTTACCTCGCCTGCTACTACTTTGGCACCTGTGGCCATTTCAACACACTGCACGCCTTCAATGCCTATCTCTGCAGTGATGATTGAACCTCCCATTTCAGCTCCAAGTGTCCCTTCGGCACCAAGCTCTATTACAGCAACACTGGATTTGACCCCACTACTTCCTGTCTCTAAACTCAAGACATCGGTGCCAGCAGATCACACACAATGGACCCAATACTCTCCGTCCATAGACCCGTTCTTAGGTCAAGTGTGTAGCCTGTTCTTAGATCGACCTGACTCCTCATCCAGAGTATTCACTAGATCCACCAGGAGCTTTTCAGAACTTGATGTGGTGCATCTTGTGGATCACCTTTTGGCAGCCAGGGGGGGATACCCATGCCTTCCAAGACCCACCCTCCGGCAGGACTTGGGTTGACCTCTCCACGGACTCCATCCTATTCTCCTTTGGCCATCCCGGTTCCAAAGCCTTCTGCTCTGACATCCTTCTCAGAACCCCCCATCTCAACGCCTGTAGTGGACCTTACTGAGGTGCTGGGTCTGTCCCTTTGGTCCTCAGTTCCTGCTGAACGAGTCCTTCATCAATCTTGTGATTGAGCGGCAGGTTTCTAGCCTCGTCTGCACCGATATGGGGCTTGAGGCTCCATCCTTGGGAGCGGGCTTGACACAGCGGGGTGTGATCCCGGTTCCGAGGTTGTCCTTCTCGGTTCCAGGCTCCCATCCTTCTTCAGGTGGGCCTGCTTTTTATGTGATGGAAAGGGCCCTCGCTTCCAGAAGCATTCCACCGACATCAGAACCCCAGTTTTCTCCCCCTGAGCTACAGCTGCCATGGACCACCTACCTGGGTCACTGGGCAGGGAAGCCACAGGAAACCCCAGTTCGGGGTACCCAGTCTTCCGAGTCTTCCTTGGAAGCCCCCACTGAGGAGCCCCCGTGGAAGAGATTGAGCAAGAGGAAGCACATTGACTCACCTGAGGAGTCTCTAACAGAAGATATGGATTACAATGATGGTGAAAGGTCCCCACTGTCACCCCCGATGATGTCTCCTTTGGAGACATCCTTGAAATGTTAAAGCAGAGGGGTGACTGGAAGCCCTTCAACCCTTCCTCTGAGGAGTCCTTGTTCCTGCAGGCTTTCCATGCCTGACCATCTACCTTGTGGGTGACCCCGCCTGCCAACGAGCTAGTCCAGCTCATAGTGCAATACGCATGGAAGAACCCTGACTGTATTGAGGCGATCCCTCCGAGACCTGACAAAATTCTTTCCCCTCCCGAGGAGAGCCTGCACTGGTCCAGAGGGTTACCAGTCGACGCTATGGTGGTGGTGGCAGCCACAAAAAAGGATCTGGCTGAAGAGAGTCCCTGCTGTCCATCCACCCAACAGGGAGTCCCGGGCCGTGAACAGATTGGGGAAGTGTGTCTTTGCATTAGCGACTTTTGCCATTCAGTCCCTGAACAATTTGGCACATTTTATGAGGCTCCATAGAAACTTGATCTCAGAACTCTTTGCAATACTCGCAGGACAGGTGTCAGACGAGGTATGGGACAAAGTTGCCTCGCAGCTTGCTATCCTGGAATCAATCTCCAACTTGTCCATGAGGTTGCTTTCACATGCAACTAAAGGGGCGGCTAGAGCTGCCGGTTTAGGCATAGGTATGAGGCATCATGCCTGAATGCGGATTTGTGACCTAGCAGATCCCTTTAAGTATTCCTTTCTAAATGCTCCCATTGAAGCATCTTCCCTTTTTGGTTCCAAAGTGAAGGACACACTAGCCAGGTGTGAAGTGGATGGTAAGACCCTATCTGCCATAGGCCTTCTTTTTTCCAACCCTCAATGTTCCTTTTCCAGGAACCAGAAGAGTGGGAAGATTTGGCACAAAAAAAATCTTAGGGTCCTTTCTGTGCCACATGTGGTGATGATACCCACAGAGGGGTAACACCTCCAGAAGACACCCCTATAGAGGCAGAGGGCATCCACGTAACCAAGGCTCCAGAGACTCTTTCTCTGGGCAGCCCTACCAGCGCTCCTGAAGAACTGCCCAATTGCTTGACTTTGGAAGCAGTCAGAGGTTGTTTCTCTCTGCACCAAGCTGCCTGGCATTCTATTACCACTGATCGCTGGGTGTAGAGTATTATTACCAGAGGTTACTCCATTCCCCTTATTTCTTATCTGAAACTTCCAACAAAACTTCCTGATGTTCCACCCAGTCAGAGGGAAGAGGCAGCTTCAGAAATAGAAAAGCTATGCCAAAAAAAGAGTCATCCAGCCAGTCCCACCAAACCAATGCAGATCCGGATTTTACTCAAGATTCTTTTTAGTGCAAAAAAAGACAGGGGACTGGAGACCCATTCTGGATCTCAGAAGCTTGAACAAGTCTGTCGCCCAAACCAAATTCCGGATGGTCATGGTTCAGTCCATCCTCCTTTTTCTGAGGGAGGGCGATTGGATGTGCTCAGTAGATCTCTGGCATGTGTATTACCACATCAAAATGGATAAATGCTCCAGGAGTCTGCTTCGTGTCCAGCTAGGAGACAATCATTACCAGTTTTGTGCTCTGCCATTCGGTCTCTCTACAGCCCCCAGAGTGTTCACAAAGTGCATGACAGTGGTTACAGCTCACTTGAGACTGCAAGGATTCTGGGTGTTTCCATATTTGGATGATTGGCTCCTCACCGCCCCCACCAAGTGTCTTCTAGTAGCAGCACACATATTTATTTTTGACTATGCTGTTACATTATGTTTAAGTATGCTTTGTATATATATTATACAGTTATGGTTTCGCATTGGAATATTGCTGTACATATTTCATTCAGTATAATGAGGTATAATATGTTGATAGTGATGCATATATAGGAATATTTATCATTTATTTATTTATTTATTTATATATTCATATATATTTTTCTCTATGAATTTAATGTGTATTATGCTCTTATAAAGATATATTTCATATAATATGCCTATATAGGATAGCTATATCTAGGAACTATTAAGATGAACAAATTAATTAGTATAGCTTTAAAGAGTTTCATTTTAGTTGAATTTGCAGTCAAATGAATCTGATGAATCATTAATTGATAATAGAATGATTGCTTCAGATGTTTTCAATGGAACTCAAATATAGATATAGGGACACATTTTTACTGTTTTGTAAGATCTGTAGAAGCATGTTTTATTAGCACGCGAAAGCGCGTATCTTTTGTTATATGAAATAAATCCTCATTTTATGCTTTACATCGTGGTGGTCCTATCCTGTTTGTTTTATATAGCAGCCCTACAATACACACTTTCTCAGGCGGAGATTTTGGGGATAACTGTGCACTGGGAGAAGTCAAACCTGGTCCATACCCAGCAGATAGAATTCATCAGAGCATTCTTCAACACCTGATCCTGTCTGGTGTCGCTGCCAGCTCACAGACTCCAGAAACTGAGGCTTCAACTCTGGGTGATACTCTGTCAAAACAAAGTCTCAGTGAGAGAGTATTTTCAGGCCCTAGGATCCATGGCAGCTTCAATCCGATAGTGTCTCTTGCCAAGCTGCACATGCAAATTCTCCAATGGCTTCTTCTTTCTCAGTGGTTCCCAAATCATCACCCTCTACATTCCTAGATCCAGATAACCAACTCCTGCAAGCAGGATCTTCTTTGGTGGATGAGGCCAGACACAGAACTTTGGAACCACCCATTCCAGTCCTCTCAGCCCAAGGCCATTGTGACCACGGATGCTTCCCTGATCGGTTGGGGGGGCCATTATCAGGGAAAGACAGTCCAGGGCACATGGTCCACTTTGGAGGCCAACCTGCATATCAGAATTCTAAAACTGAGAGCAATGCTGTTAGCATTGCAGGCATTCCATCTGGTTCTTGATTCTTTGCAGTTCAGTCAGACAGTATGTCAGTAGTTTGGTATGTCAACAAGCAAGGAGGAACCAAGTCCTACCCCTTGTGTCGAGAGGCCATAAGGATTTGGCAGTGGGTGATAGCGTCCAAATGCTTTCTGATAGCAACGCATATCCCGGGGAGCTCCATTGTGATTGTGGACAAGTTGAGCAGATGTATTCTCCTGCCCCACAAGTGGTCCCTCAATCCCGATGTGGCGGCAAAAATTTTCAGTTGTTGGGGCCAGCCGTGCTGCAAACTTTTTGCCTCTCCATCGAACAACAAGTGCAGCAGCTATTTTGCCCTATTCCCCCAAACGGGGAGTGCCCGAGGGATGCTCTGATTCATGATTGGCCCACGGGACTTCTCTATGTTTATCCCCTCATTCCTCTGATTCCACAGTTCTTAAAGAAAGCTCATCATTGAAATGCAAAGTGATCCTCATAGCCCCTTTTTGACCTCAACAAGTTTGGTTCCCCTTCCTTCAGCCTCATCTGGTATACCCACCATGGATTCCGCACCCTCTTCCAAACCTGATTGCTCACCCGCAAGGATTGAGCCACTCGGATCTGTCCAGTCTCAAGCTGACAGCTTGGTTTCTCCACTTCCGTTAATTGCCAGGCAGGCTTATCTCACCTCACCTGTTCGGGGTATTATCCTGGCCTCTCATAAACCATCCACCAGAAGACTGTATCAAGACAAATGGAAAAGGTTCTCTCTCTGGTCAAAAGATAACATGCTAGATCCATATTCAGCTTTGGTCACAGCAGTTTTGCAATACTTATGTAAGTTTTTTGAAGAGGGTACTGGAGCTGCTACCATACTAGTACATCTGGCTGTAATTTCAAATTACCATAATGGGCTGGATGGTACACCTCTCATCTCACTACGTTTATGTAAAACCCTTTCTCAAAGGAGTTTCATACATCAGGCCCCCAGTCAGACAGCCTATAGAACCATGGAACCTCACTTTAGTTCTACAGTCTTTGACTCAACCCCCCTTTGAACCCGCAGTGAAGTGTGACCTGAAATTCCTGTCTTGGGAATCCTTGTTCTTGGTAGCCATTACATCAGCCAGGCGGGTTTCAGAGCTACAGGCATTGTGCATCAGAAGACCCTATTTGGTCTTTCACAAGGACAGAGTATCACTCCGGTTGAATCCATTTTTCCTCCCCAAGGTTGTTTCTGACATTTCCATCAGTCAGTCCCCTTTTTTCCGAATTTTTTTTTAATAAAGGAGAATGCTGCCTACATTCCTTGGATGTACACAGACAACTGAGATTCTATTTAGTCAGAACAAAAATTATGCGCAAGTCTGACCAGCTTTTCATTTCTTTTTCTGGACCTAGAATAGGAAATTCTGTATCCAAGGTTACTTTATCGAAATGGCTAAGTGAACTTCTCTTACTCTTCCACAAAAGAACCTGTGCCACTGGTTAAAGCCCGTTCCTCTAGATCTATGGTGACATCTGTAGTTTTCCACTCCAGGGCTTCTATGGATGACATTTGCACAGCAGCCACTTGGGCTAAACCCCACACTTTCATCAATCATTACAAATTGGATGTGGTCTCCAGAGGGAGAGCTGCCTTCAGCTCAGTGGTACTCAGGAACCTTCTTCCATAAGGGCCGCCCATGTATCTCAAGGTAGCTTGGGATTCTGTCCCATCAGTGATGAATGGAAAGAAGATTAACAACATCAGATAAAGACGTTATGTCTTACCATAACATTCCATCTGTCTTGTTCATCTTCTTTCATTCATCACTTCACACCCTCCTTCCCAATCCAAAGGCTCCTGGGGGATACTTTGGGTCCAGGTGGTGTCTTAGGGCATTTGCTCAGAATGGGCCTCTACTTTTCTGGTTTATCATGGGCAAATTCGATCTGAGGTAACAAGGAGAAGGGCATTGTGGGTAGAAGCTTAGCTCGAGAGTTTTTGGCTGGCATGAGCTTGGCAATAGGCTGACTCGGTTACAGGGCGTGGAACCGAACTGCCCCCATCAGTGATGAATGAAGGAAGATGAACAACACAGATGAAACATTATGGTAAGACATAACTTCTTTATTCTGGCAAAACTGTGGTAGAAGGATGAAGTACTAAAAGTTGGAGACAGTAGAGTATTTGTGGAAAATGATTACTCACTGTACACCAGGTACGAGAGGAGTACATTTATTCCAGCAATCAGGGACAATGCTGACAATCAGATGTGGGATTCAAGCTACTATATGCAGCTATCTTCAGAATATTTTTCTGGAAGGTTCAAGTTATCTTTTTTGAAGCAGAGCTTGCTAAGGAGGAATACATAAGTTTGTCCAACAAAAGCTGAGCTATCAAACAGAAGGGGATTCTGCTTATTTTTCTGATAATAAAGCTCATAGATACACTTGTCAGTGAAACCTTTTCCAGTATTCCAAAGACAAGTACTTGAGAGAGAGAAAAAGAGCATAAGAGTTGACAAGAAGAACCAGGAGTATGTTGGAAGTGAACTGGAGACTGGAGATGGGAGACTGAGATCAACAGGAAGAAAAATAGCAACTCGTGAGTTAATGAAAAAATGTGCTATTACAAAGCAGAAAACTTGGAAATATTGGACTTTTTTTTACTTTGATAGACTTGTAGGGGACTCCAAAACATATGCCGTACTTCATGTCATTAATGTTTGGATGAACATTAAGGAGAGGGGAACATACCTCTCAACTGTACAGAAATTCGCAGAATGCCCAGATTTTTGCCTCATACTTTTGCTCTGTTTTTCATAAAATTGTTTTTTTTCTGGCAAATTAGTGGCAAATCATTAAAAACTGAAGTTGGAAAATAATGACACACATTTGAGTTTCAGATTTCCTACCCTTCAGAAAATCTGTGGTAATGCAAAACCTGTTATTCCATCAATTTTCTAAGTGTATAAGAGCACTATTTAAAAGTTGTCACTATATTTGGGTCTATGTCCCTCTTTTATTTATGACTTTGTCCAGATTTCTTGCTCTAAGAGGTTGAGAGGTATGAAGGAGAAGAGGAAGGAAAAAGTTAACTGTAAATAAAATATTGTTGTTCTTAATATTTTTTAGAAAGCATGACATATACTACTTTATATAATAAAACATTTTCAGTTATTGTTGTGTGTTATACTGATACTAAAATAAACAGGTGCCCTTTTTTCCTTCTTACTTTCCTATTATTTAGTTTAAATAAATGTTGGCACTGCAATGTCGAAAGAGAAATAAGCCTGGGCAAAAGCATGATTAAGATAATAGACTGTAATCTTAGGTTGTTAAGATGAGAGACATGTTGTAAAAGTTTACAGAGCATGATGTAAGTAAAATTAATTAGCTTTTTCATACTTTTGCACAGGGAAATAACTGGATTAAGGCTTGATGTAATAAGTTTTAAGTAGAAGCAAGTAAGTAAAAGAACTTTGAATGCAATGGAAAGTTTTCCTATAGCAAATAAATGTTCACAGTGCAACATGAGAAGCTTGTAGCTGAAGGCAACTATGTATCTGGTTCTCATGTTTCTATGGAGACAGCCTGATAAGAGTGCAATTTAACTATTTATTTATTTGATATTTGTTTACTGGGGGAAGTCTGATTGTGCCAGAAACTGCACCTTTTCAGTGGAGACCTGGGGAGAAAAGCTCCACAATTACAATCTTCAAAAATCAAGTACAGATATTTTAAATGTATTTATTATTTTATTTATTTTACATTTGTTGACTGGGATTGTCCAAATGAGTGGAAATAGCCCTTTTTCAGTAGAGGGTAAAATCACAAAGTATCATGTTACACTACAAAACATAAGAGTGAAAAATGTAATGAGAAATAACATAAACCATATGTCTCATAGTTGAGTAAAATGAAAAACAATAACACGAGTTGGAGAAAATATATGAGGAAAAACTCATTACTCATTATTTGTTACATAGATTAGTATGTAATAAATGAGACCTGAGACAATTCTAATAAGATATTTAGAGAGATATTAGTGATTACATGATTAGAGACATTAAGAGGAATTTGAGTGATATCTTAGTATAAGAGATGGTGCTCATATTATGGTTATAGAAAAAAAGTAAACATGGAGAGCAAAGGAGATTATAAAATAGTGCAGGGTAGGTTGTCTTCAGGTAGCTTAGATGAATAGGGAGAGGAAAGGTCGGCAGAGATGAAGTGGATACGGTAAGGTAGTGGGAGAGGGTTGTGAGTGTGTTTTAGGTTGAAGGGGGTCAGTGAAATATAGTGAGTAAGGTCAGCCAGGATTAGCACAGGAGCAAGTCCAAGATTTTGTAAAGTATTCTTTTAGGGAACATTTAATGTTAGAAACTGCTCCTGTGCTTAGAGGTGAGGAGTTCGATTTGTTTTGCTACTGAGTACGAGTACAGGCTTTATCCTGGGGATTTATTCAGTTTATTTATGGTTGTTTGTCTTTTAATTTAAGGGATCTTTTAGAAAAATATATATTGATTAATGGGGTAAGAGGTGGGCAAGCTAATGGTTTGTGCATTATTTTATGTACTGTTATATGGTGAATGTAGGAGAGGTGGAGGGGGAATTCCAGCCAGCTAAGGGTATGCAGAGCTTTACAGTGATTGGTAAAGGAGTATGAATTAGGAGCAAACTTAATTTTGTTTTCGTAGCTTTCAAATTTGTGTTTTATGGAGGATTATAAATTGGTTAGAATTTGTGCTCCATAGAGTAGGGAGGGTAGAAGGTAGGTTTTGGCTGGAGTAATTTTTGTGGGTGAGCTCAGAAAGTGTTTGTTTCTGTATAGTTTGCCTAGTGTTTGATGGGTTTTCTTGCTATTGCTTTGAATGTGAATGTCATATTTAAGATTATCATCTGTTATGACTCCTAATAATTTGCTATGGTGGACTAATTCAATTTCAGTGCCATTTACTGAAAATATTTTCAAAGATGGTTTGTTAGGAGTGTGAGATTTTTTGCTAATGAGGAGGAGTTTGCTTTTTGTGGGGTTGAGTAGGAGTTGTGCTCTTGTAAAACAGGTTTCACTGTAGATGACAGTTTGTTGAGTGACCTCTTGGAGGTGAGTTAAGGTATTTGAACAGCAGTTGATGGTGGAGTCATCTGCACATTGAATCAAAGTGCCTTTACAAGATGATGAATGTAGGATACTGATAAAAATATTGAATAGTCGAGGGACAAGAATGGATCCTTGTGAGACTTCTGTGGAAATAGGAAGGTATGCAGAGATGGATCCTTGGCATTTTACAGCTTGTTACCCATTGGCAAGGCAGCTAGAAAACCATTGAAAAGATGTAGATGATAGACCCAGGGTAGAAAGTAGATCGAGGTGTTTGCTGTGGGAGACCATGTCAAAGGCTTTTGATAGATCTAGAAATACTACAGATACAAGTTTTAGAGTATAGAACTTTATTGGCAGCGTGCTAGGATCTAAGGTAGTGGAGGTTAGCTGTGTGGAAGGGAGTGTGTTAGGCAAGTTTGAGGTTAAGTTAGCTTTGCAGTCTATGAACTATGTATTGAAATAGGTAGCTGTTTGAAGAGAGGGGATTATAGCTGTCTGAGAAGTTGCAGATTTTTGTCATTTTTTTCCACTTAATCTGTGCTTTGTCTCTATCTTTCAGAAGGAGTGCGCATTGATTGGTGAGGCACGGGATATGGCTGTTTTTAATTCTTTTTGTAAGCTGTGGGGCTAAGACGTTAAGAATATTTAGAAATGCTGCATTGAAGTATTCAGCTGCATCATTTAAGAGGAGTCTCTTTAGGATGGACCAGTTATTTGCTTTCAAAACTTCAATGAAGGACTCTTTGGAGAAATTGGTGATATTATGGGTAGTTTTGAACACATGTTCCTTTGTTAGTTGTGTAATACTCCTGTGGGTATAAGCTGGTAGTGGTTACTTAGTATATCAGGAGGGCATACCTGAGGAGGTAAAATTAGATGGGTTGGTAACCAGAATCCATTCTAGGACAGATTGCTGGGAGTTATTTTTGCCCTATCTTATTGGTATATTAATAAGTTGAGTGAATCCAAAGAGGTTCATGCTGTTGATTGCTGAATTTTTGGATGAAGACTGCCAGTATGTTTACATCACCAGCAAGGAAAATTTCATTTGTGATTGTATTGGCTATCCAGGATAGTATGTTTTTAAGTATTGGAATGTTCTGTCCTGGAGGGATATATAGCACAGTGATGCATATGCTTTTGGCTGTATTTAGTTTTAAGAATGAAATTAAATTTCTGCTTTTCCAAAATTTGGGATTGCGCCTGTATAGAGAGTTACTTTGAGCATGTTTGGGAAGACTATCATAGTTTCATAGGCAAGTACTAGGATCACTGTCATTGCTGGCCATTTTAGACCTAGCCAATTTCCCTTTGAAAGGTGAGAATCAAACCTGTACCTTCTGTCTGTGAAGTAAACACCTTAACCATTATAGCAACATAGGTATTCCACCTGCTTTTTATGTGTTTTGTCAAGCTCTAATAATAATATAACCAGGCGTAGTATTTCAGCATCTTTTATGTCTAGGCTTTAGCCATGTCAGTGTTGTGGCTATGATGTCTGGGTTGTGTTGAATCATCCAGGCATGAAAATCTGTGATTTTGTTGCATATGCTTCTAAGATTTAGAATGACTATTTTTCAACTTTTAGGACATGTTCTTTAGTTTGGGGTGTCATTTGGTCCTGGAGTGGGGTGGATGCGAGAAAGGTGGTTTGTTTATTATGAAATATTTAGCAGAGGTGGTTAGAAGTATTATCTTGACATTGGGACTGACATTTAGTATTGTGGGATTACAGCAGTGGGATGGAGTTATGGGAAATAAGCTTCAAGAGATTTTAAGTAGCTAGTGGGAAGATGGTTGATAGGTGAGGATGGTGGAGCTGTTAGGAATGAGAAGAGGAGGATGAATAAGGTGATACAGGTGGTAAACATCATGGTTAGTATTTTAAAAGTCTTGCAGTATGGTTAGGTGAGGTAATAAACAGTGATAGTGTGGAGAATAGGTAGTTTTTGATGGGGAGGGAGCAGAGTGAGATTTCAGAAGGAATTTAGAACAGAAGTGGATGGAGATGGTATATTGAGAATGGTTTGTAATTGGATAGCGCAGTTAGGTACAGGATAGAAGGATGAGTAGAGGAGGCAGAGTAAGTGAGGTGTAAGTGTAGATGTAGTGGAGGTGGGTGGAAATTGGGGGTAGGGTAGGGGAGCAGAGTGACACTGTGGCTGATCTGAGCGGGTTGGCTATAGGTGGAGTACACACAATGAAAACAGTCTGTAAAACTGCAGCAAGACAGGAAGGTAAGACAAGTCAAGTCCTGATAATTTTACAGACAGTAACACAAGTTGCTGGATTGCTGTTAACATACACCTACGTTAACTGCAACAGGCAGTATTACAGTGACTTTAGCTTGACATGAGGCTATAGTAGCTGAAGAAACAACTGAGATGAGGGGAGGGCCAATCAGGTATGTCAGTGGAATGCCTTTTAAATACTTGATTTGAGTCACAACATTTAATTTTATGGTTATGGGCTTTTTATTGCCTTTTTTACACTGCTAGAGTAAAATATGCAAAAGTGTTAATTTAGTTTCTTCAACAGTATAAGGCCTGTGGGTGTGGGCTTGGGTGGGGGTGTCCCTCCAGCAGATTCTTCACTACAGTACAGGACACACTGATGTAGAACTGAGGGAAAACAAGATATTTCATTAAGTTTAATTTGATTCTTGAAAACTGCCTTACATAGGTTTTAACTGAAGTTATTGCTTCTTTTGTACTTTTGTAACTAGGGTTGAAATTCAGCTATAGACTTCCCTTGGTAGTGAGATTGTGTTACCTTTTGCAGCAGCAATTGTCAGACATATTGTGTGCTCAGTACACTGGGAGAGAGAGAGATTAAAATAATTAGGATTGTTTGATGGTTGAACTGGGTAGATAAAGTATTTGTCTATACTCTGCTGCATTAAGTAGTGTTTGGCAGACATGAGTAATGCACTGTATTTCACAGCTGTGCATTTCTGGTTTATAGCCTTTAAAATGGAAAATAAGGAAGCTAACAGGAGACATGTCTAGGTTTGCAAGTTTGGGTTTACTAAAATAGAGGCTTCTATGGTTTAGAAGGATGGATGGATAATAAAGTAGCTAACAAGAGGTATATGTTGGTATGCAAATGTGGGATTACTGAGATGGAGGTTTACAGATTTTAGAAGGACAGGTAGAACACATATCTCAGGCAGTGCCCACTCTTTGCTACACAACATACAGACTATAAATGACATTTAAGCACTTTAAAATAAGCAGCTTGAGTTTGTAACATATATAAAAAACCTAGGCAATGACACAACTCTTTTCACAAACAGAACTTTCTCATATTATTAACACTTGACTAACCTGGCCAGTAACTGTGCTGATCATAACACATAACATCAGGTACTACAACTGAAACCTTCAGGAGAAGCCAGTAGAAACATGCAAATATATATGAGAGAGATTAGCAGTAGGGAAAAACTAACACTTAGCCAGATGGCAACACACTAAAAACTTACGTGCTGTAACTGTGCAGTTCATAATGCAAAAGTTAGGTGCTTTCACTGAATCCTACAGCAAAATGCCAGTAGAGACTTGCTAATATATTTGGTACATATTAACAGCAGGCAGAGAACATGTAGCCAGATTTTAACACAGTAGAAGAAGAAAACAAAGGTGCTTTCACTGCTTTCACTGAATCCTATAGCAAAATGCCAGTAGAAACTTGTTGATCTGTTTGTTAGACATTAATAGCAGAAGGACAACATCACTTAGAAATAAAAACAGGGTTTACCTTTAAAATGTCGTGGCTGACTTGTGCGACACACACAGGTGCGAAAGTATCTTTTCAAAAACTATGTATTAGTGAAAGAAAAAAATGCCGAACCCACAACAGTGAATGTTAGTGTGCATTTGCTGTTATGAATTTGGCATTTTGAGTGAAGATCGCACTGTAGTGGGGATCAGTAAATGTACCCTTTCCCCTCACTGTAGTGCAGTCTCGGAGTTGGTATATATAAGAAGTAGGGGGTGTGGAGGTGCAGGGGGGCTTGACCTCCTTGCAAAACATTTGTAGCAGAAATCCGGAAATGAGGTACTTTCGCACAAAGTCAACATTCCCTGAGTGCTGACTTTATTTAAGTACCAGGCTCGCACTTGTGAGCATTTGACATTGCCATTTCCGACATTTCAAGTCAGGTGAGTAAACAGTCGCACACGTGTGTTGCGACATTCTAAAGATACACCTAAAACAAAATATGTTTTTCTTTTAGTGGCTAAAAGATAATGTTTTCTGAAAGCATTCTTGTTTTTTTCTACATCTCAGAGTGGAATACAGGTAATACAAAAACAACACTTACAAGAGTGGAAGCACAGGTCATGCCATGTCTCTTAGCATGGATGATCTTTGTTACAGGTCAATTAAAGCATATCAGTATAACTGTCAGTCTGGGACTATTGTTCCTATTAGGAGGGTTAAACTTTATTATTTGAAGATGTATAGACTTGTGTTTGTATTAAGTTAATAGGCTATTTGGGGTGTTCCAGGAGTGTTATGTTTGTTTATTTGTTTGACAGTTTTCATTAAAACAAAAAGTCTTGTAAGATGTAACATAGGTTCAAATGGATATGACAAGAAACAAGTATATAAAAGATCAAACTATCAAAAATTATGGTATGCATGTAATAAAAAAGCTGAAATTGGACATTTAAAAAAAAGCTGTTTTATATATAACAGGTGGAAATAATAACTTCTTGTCATAGTGGCAACAGTTTCCATGTTATTCCTTCAAACCAAGACAAAAACTTACAAATAGTAAACGCTCTGCACACCCCTCACAGTCCAAATGGTAAAACATCAAAAATCAGGTATCAGAGCGAAACAAAGCTGGTAGGTTTTAAAACACATCCAAAGGCAGCAATTCCATCCAGTGCAAGCCTTTTTCAATACAAACAGATAAATCCAGTAAGTGCTTTTACCAAACAGGGCTTCATCTGACCATAATGCATCACTGATAACAAACTCCTTATATAGTAAAAAAGGCACCAAAACCTGAATTCAAACATTTTCTTAAAGTGACAAGATCATAGTCTTATCAAACATCTTATTCTAAAAACATAAATTACATCATCATATAAAAAATAAACATAAAAAGTATAAAAATATATGAAAATATATATATAAAGTAATACGTATAATATATATATATATATATATATATATATATATATATATATATATGCATGTCTTTCTGAAGAAGTCTTGATAATAAATAAGACGAAAGCGCTAAAGTTCTACAAGAGTTGTTGGTGTTATTTACTATTTTATTGAATGCTTTTATTGTCACGAAGTTAATTTCTTAGTTTTTATATATATATATATATATATATATATATATATATATATATATAAAATATATAAAAATACACATTTTAATATACAAATGCATAAATACTAATGAATATATACTCAAACTAATAAATACCCTCATTTCATAAGGACACAAATTTCATCTGCCTGTTATACACAATATATAATAATCTTTACCAACTGGTGAACAATTGGTTATATCTAAGCCTTCTAGACTTCAAAAACGGTTTCAGAGGTACCTTATCATTAAGACCTGGATAAAAGTCTGCCCTAAACCTAATTATCCATTTAGCCTCTTGTGTTTCAGTACAGTTCCTAGTGTTACCACCTCTAGAACTTGTGGATAAGATCTCAATAACTCTGAAGGTGAATATATGTGTCGCCTCTCTCCATTATATGTTTAGATAGTGCACTGACTGTAGACTTAACTTTAATTTGATATGTGTGTTCACGTATCCTGTTTCTGAGTTTTCTATCTGTCTTGCCCACATAGGATCCATCACATGCTACACGAGTAGCAAGATAAACCACATGCTCAGACTGGTAAGTTGCAGAGACACTTCTTGTGCTAATAGCTACGCCACCCTTTATATGGCCACCTGGGAGGAGGATTGTTTGTTTGAACTGGCTGAGTTTCGTAAGAGGGTTTCCTTTTATATACGATTTGTGGATGACCTCTTTTATATCTGAACAGGGACCATTGGTGAATTGGCTTTATTTTTTGATTAAGTGAATGGTCTATCCAGTGTTTTGAAGTTCACTTATGAGTTTTCAGATACTTGGATCTCTTACTTGGATGTGTATGTAGAGAGAATAGCGAATGGAATGCTAAACACTAGAGTGTATAGGAAATCATGCTATCGGAATGCTTTATTGCACAGATATAACATGCATCCGGGATATGTGTTTAAAAATGTGATTAGAGGTCAAGCCATGAGGACTTCTCGATATAACCCCGATAACCTTGATTGTACAGTACAACAGTAAATGGAAACGCTTTTCCATCTGGGCAAAGGATAAGGAATTGGATCCCTTTATGGTTCCTATTCCCACTATCCTGGACTTCATGTCCCTTCTTTTTAGACAAGGAGCTAGTGCGTCCACGGTTAAGGTCTAGCTAGCAGCCATCTCTCATTATCACGTAGGGGATGGCGTAGATTCTTTGGCGTCAGCAAAAATATGCAAGACCTTTTTAAAAGGCGTGTTTCTCTTAAAGCCCCCTATTAAGCTGGCAGTTCCTCCATGGGATCTTACCTTGGTCTTACAAGCTTTAACAAGACCACCTTTTGAGCCGGCGGCCTCAGTGCTATTGAAATTCTTATCTTGGAAAACGGCTTTTTTGGTCGCTATTACTTCAGCCAAACGAGTCTCAGAATTGCAAGCTCTGTGCATTAAGCATCCATATCTTATTTTTCACAAAGATAGAGTGGCCCACAGGACTAATCCTTCCTTTCTGCCTAAGGTAGCCACAGAGGCTAACATTAATTAGTCAATTAACCTTCCTGTTTTCTTCCCGAACTTCCAAAACAAGGGGGAATACACATTGCACAAATTGGATGTACATAGACAACTACATTTTTACTTGCATAGGACTAAAGATTTTCGCAAGTCAGACCAGTTGTTTGTTTCTTATGCTAAGTCAGCCATGGGCAAACCAATTTCTAAGGTGACAGTGGCAAATTGGATCTCTCAGTGTATTAGACAGGGATACACTTAATCTGGGAAGCCAGCTCCGATTGGCGTGTGTGCGCATTCTACTAGATCTGTGGCTACCTCAACGGCTTTTTGGTCTAGAGTTCCGGTAGACGATATTTGTTCAGCAGCTACCTGGTCCTCTTCCCATACGTTCATTTCTCATTACAAACTGGACATGATCTCCAGAAGTAGGGCTTCCTTTGCCTCCGCGGTGCTTCGGAATATCCTTCCGTAGGGACCACCCAGGGTCTTTAGGTAAGCTGGGGACTCTGTCCCACAGGTTGCAGATCAAATGAAGTAACTACTTCAGATAAAGAAGTTATGTATTCACCATAACGTTCCATCTGAGTAGATACTTCATTTGTCTGCAACCGACCCCCCCTGCCATCCCCCGAACCTCGGTAAGGTATTGTTCCTTTGGAGATTTTTCTCTGTCTTTAGCCTATAGGGCAAAATAACCGATCTGAGGTAATGTGGTTGGTAGTGAGGGATTATGGGTAGGGGAGGAGCTAGGAGCTCGGATCTTGGAGCTTGGAAAGCTGCCGGTTCGGATCCGAGGTCGGATCCGACTACCCCACAGGTTGCAGACAAATGAAGTATCTACTCAGATAGAACGTTATGGTGAGTACATAACTTCTTTTTTTTAGAATAAGATATTTGATAAGACTATGAATTGTCACTTCAAGAAAATGTTTAAATTCAGGTTTTGGCGCCTTTTTTACTGTATAAGGAGTTGTTATCAGTGATGCATTATGGTCTGATGAAGCCCTGTTGGGTGAAAGCGCTTACCGGATTTATCTGTTTGTTTCAATAAAAGACTTGCACTGGATGGAATTGCTTCCTTTGGATGTGTTTTAAGACCTACCAGCTGTGTTTCGCTCTGATACCTGATTTTTGCTGTTTTACTTCATGTTATCTTTGAATATGAGAACTTGAATGGTCTCACAGGTAATAGAGTAGTAAACTATATTAAGAAATGCAGAGTACAAATAGCTATGCTCAGGACACATTTGGAAAGAACTGAGCATGTGAATTTGATAGAGAAACACTCTTTTCACAGATACACTTATCCTCCCTAAACTACTTCCACATCCCTCAAAGACTCCCTATCACCTCCTCCTCTCCCAGTATAATCTCTGTAGCCCTCTTTTCTGTATATTCTCACTACCTCCCTTTCTTACTGCAACTAACTCATCTATTAGCCTCCCCACCTCCATGTTGCACCTCTGTTCCTCTGAACTCTGCTCCCATGTCTCTTTCCAGTGTTGTAACTATACATACCAAAATGTCTACAAATTATAGTTCTTAATTCTCAATGTATGTCTCTCCATCTGTACTGTTAAAATGGTTTACCACTTGCACGATCTCTTTACCTACTATTAATGTAAAATCATACTTGTGTTGTATGTATGGACTGAATTATAATGAACTAATGTTCTCTGTTAATAAATTGTATTTTACTGTGAAGCTGAAAATGGGTCACTAAGCCCAGTCGGACTAACCCGGTCAAGAAATGTAAAATAAATAATAAGTAAATGAATTTCATAATGGTTATTCAGTCTGGGAAAAGGAAAGGGGGAGTACTTGTATTAATTCCTAGGGGAGCCCCAGTAGTGATAGAGGAGGAAAAAAGATGGTAATGGTAGATTTGTACTAGTAAGGGGGGCTACTGGCAAGGGAGGAGGATTACGGTCACATGCATTTATATTCCACATAAAACTGCTACAATTGAGCTTAAGAAAAGTCTGGGAGAAATAATTGGCTTTCAGCAGAGAATATTACTTATAGGTGGCGACGGGAATTTGATGCTCAACAGTGAGCATGTAATATAACAAACTAGGGTAGATTTTTGAAGTAATTTATGAAAATATTTGGTATGGAATATGCAAATTCAATAGCAGGAGCACAGAGAGAATTTACATATTGTTCCCTAAGGTACAATGGATCTTCATAGGTTGGTACTAGGCTGTATTATAAGAGCAAACAGTGACAACACCGAATCTCAGTTCATTGAGACCAGAGCATCGAAGAATATAATTGTCAAAAGCCAACATGTTCAAATCTCAACTCTTTGAATCTCATTAGTTGGCCAACAGCAGAGACGTTAACATATTACATGTTATTTTTGGTACGTATAACATGATGGTAGTAAATATTTGTATTTATTCTGACTTACACATAGATTTCTGAGCTGTTGGCAAACTATTGTGATTTGATGCAGTTGGATTGAAGAAGTCAGCTTTCGACAATTGTTTTCTTTGTTGCTCTGGCCTTGATGAACTGGGATTCAATATTGTGGCCATTCAATCTTTTAATGTACCTTATACGTATTGTAAAAAAAAAATAAAATTCCTGTATGCCTGAAACATGCATGTTTATATTGTATTTCTGTATGCCTGAAGCATGCATGTGTATATTGTATTCCTGTATGCCTGAAACATGCATGTTTATATTGTATTCCTGTATGCCTGAAACATGCATGTTTATATTGTATTCCTGTATGCCTGAAACATGCATGTGTATATTGTATTCCTGTATGCCTGAAACATGCATGTTTATATTGTATTCCTGTATGCCTGTAACATGCATGTTTATATTGTATTCCTGTATGCCTGAAACATGCATGTTTATATTGTATTCCTGTATGCCTGAAACATGCATGTTTATATTGCATTCCTGTATGCCTGAAACATGCATGTTTATATTGTATTCCTGTATGCCTGAAACATGCATGTTTATATTGCATTCCTGTATGCCTGAAACATGCATGTTTATATTGCATTCCTGTATGCCTGAAACATGCATGTTTATATTGTATTCCTGTATGCCTGAAACATGCATGTTTATATTGCATTCCTGTATGCCTGAAACATGCATGTTTATACTGTATTCCTGTATGCCTGAAACATGCATGTTTATATTGTATTCCTGTATGCCTGAAACATGCATGTGTATATTGTATTCCTGTATGCCTGAAACATGCATGTGTATATTGTATTCCTGTATGCCTGAAACATGCATGTTTATATTGTATTCCTGTATGCCTGAAACATGCATGTTTATACTGTACTCCTGTATGCCTGAAACATGCATGTTTATATTGTATTCCTGTATGCCTGAAACATGCATGTTTATATTGTATTCCTGTATGCCTGAAACATGCATGTTTATATTGTATTCCTGTATGCCTGAAACATGCATGTTTATATTGTATTCCTGTATGCCTGAAACATGCATGTGTATATTGTATTCCTGTATGCCTGAAACATGCATGTGTATATTGTATTCCTGTATGCCTGAAACATGCATGTTTATATTGTATTCCTGTATGTCTGAAACATGCATGTTTATATTGTATTCCTGTATGCCTGAAACATGCATGTGTATATTGTATTCCTGTATGCCTGAAACATGCATGTTTATATTGTATTCCTGTATTCCTGTATGCCTGAAACATGCATGTGTATATTGTATTCCTGTATGCCTGAAACATGCATGTTTATATTGTATTCCTGTATGCCTGAAACATGCATGTGTATATTGTATTCCTGTATGCCTGAAACATGCATGTGTATATTGTATTCCTGTATGCCTGAAACATGCATGTGTATATTGTATTCCTGTATGCCTGAAACATGCATGTGTATATTGTATTCCTGTATGCCTGAAACATGCATGTTTATATTGTATTCCTGTATGCCTGAAACATGCATGTATATATTGTATTCCTGTATGCCTGAAACATGCATGTGTATATTGTATTCCTGTATGCCTGAAACATGCATGTTTATATTGTATTCCTGTATGCCTGAAACATGCATGTTTATATTGTATTCCTGTATGCCTGAAACATGCATGTTTATATTGTATTCCTGTATGCCTGAAACATGCATGTGTATATTGTATTCCTGTATGCCTGAAACATGCATGTGTATATTGTATTCCTGTATGCCTGAAACATGCATGTGTATATTGTATTCCTGTATGCCTGAAACATGCATGTGTATATTGTATTCCTGTATGCCTGAAACATGCATGTGTATATTGTATTCCTGTATGCCTCAAACATGCATGTGTATATTGTATTCCTGTATGCCTAAAACATGCATGTTTATATTGTATTCCTGTATGCCTGAAACATGCATGTTTATATTGTATTCCTGTATGCCTGAAACATGCATGTTTATATTGTATTCCTGTATGCCTGAAACATGCATGTTTATATTGTATTCCTGTATGCCTGAAACATGCATGTTTATATTGTATTCCTGTATGCCTGAAACATGCATGTTTATATTTTATTCTGTTATTATATTTTGCTATAATATTTTTGTAAAGCTCATTTACATATTGTTAACAATGTTCTACTTAAACTAAGTTTACTGCTTCTACCTTAATAATGTTCTTTTTTTTGTGGAGCTTTTCTCCCCAGGTCTCCGCTGAAAACGTTTTTTTTTTTCAACCCAGTCGGACACGACCCAGTTAACAAATGTAAATAAATAAATAATATATATCCGGTGCAATAACTGCACTATGGTAGACAGAAATTGTATTTAACGGGAACATGTGCATTTAATTGAAAGTTTTGATATGCATTCAATAACTATTAAAGATCACGCACCAGTAATAACTAAAATAATCTAAAGTGAAGTAAAAATGAGACACTGGCACAATTGCAGAGTGCTAAAGGGAAAAATAGGGACTACCTGGATAATATGCATGAGTTTAGAAAGATTGCTGTTAAGCAACAGTTTTTTTGATCATTCCAGAGCCCAAAAATGCTTAGCACAATAGCTCAGGTAACAGAAAATAGAAAGAGTTGTTGCCAAGCTTAGGGAGTCTTTAACAAGGAAAATAACCAGAGATCCTGTAGAGGTTTTAGAAATATTGCATACATTTTATGAAAGTCTGTATAAAAGCAGAGGAATGTGGAACTCAAAAAAAAGTACAAATAGAAATGTTTATGGAAGAATGAAATATGCCAAGATTAGAGTTAGATGAGGCTCAGTTATTAAAATTTAGGGGTCTACTTCACCCTGTTGAAGGCCGACAATATCGAAGCTGATATTGTCGGCACCAAAATGTCGAAAGTGAAAGTCATTATGCGTGTAGACGGAAATCTCAGTAAGGGGAGATTTCCATTTACTGCAATGTAGTACGATCTCGGAGTTGGTATATTTAAGTAGCGGGGGTGAAGGGGGGTGCAGGGGGCTTGCCCCCATGCATAGAGCAATTTGTGTTGTGTTTGTGTGTGTTTTTTTTTTTTTTATGTGTGTTCGATGTTCGGGGGTTTTGACATTTTCATGTCTGTTATTACGCTGTCAACAGTTTGAATTTTCGACAGGGTAATATAAACGCAAATTTAGAATAGGAGTTGACAAGATAAAAATGGTGCTAACCAATCTAGAATAAACTCTCCAGGAGTAGATGGTATTCCTGTGGAAGTCTAGAAGCTAGGAGGGAAGAAAGTGATAAAGATCTAGAAGGTTTGATTTAGTATTTTAAAAGAAGGAGAAGCACCGACATCCTGGAAGAAAGCTGTGCTGTCTGTAATACTTAAATATGGTAATCGACCATCAGATCCAGCTTCATACAGGCCCATTTTGATTCTAAATCATGATTATAAACCATTTATGTCTGTAATGGCTAAAAGAATGGTAAAGGTGTTGCCAACATTGAAAGCTACGGATCAATGTGATTTTGAGGAGAGGAGGCAAATATGTGACAACGTTAACAGAACAATGATGATCCAGGCAGGGGGTGTCCTCTTTCCCCTTTGTTATTTACTTTATATTTAGAAACATTAGAAAAGAAAATAAGGGACTTTTAAATTAAGGATGTAATTGTTATGGTAATGAAGAAAAGTTGGTTTTATTTGCAGATGATATTATTTTGTACCTGATAAAACTAGAAGACGACATTTCAGTGTTGCGGAACATTCTGATATAGCTTCATGTCTTTTCAAGGTACATTATCCCAAAGTGAAGATAAAACAAAGGCAATAGCTGTAAATTATGTACCCATGCACATATTGGTTCAGCAGGTTCCCTGTTAGATGAACGAATGCTTAAAATGTTGAGTACGACATGCTCGACAGTTTTTAAATGAATGTTCATCTAAGCAAAACCTCAGAATGTCGAAACAAGGAGTTGTGAAACGTTATAGTTGGCCAGATGTCAGGAAGCCAACAGCTGACGTCAGAACATTCACCCTGTCTAGCTGCTCTTACAGTCCTCTACTGTGGTGCGGTCTCGTCGTTCACCCTGTGTAATGTTATGACAGTCCCCCACTGTGGTGTGATCTCGGAGTTGGTATATTTAAGTAGGGGGGGTGTGGGGAGCACAGACCATTTGCTGATTTGTTTTTGGTTTTTTGGGTTTTTGTTTTTGGGGGGTTATGGTGTACAGTACATTTTAACCATCAGTCGTAGGCTTCCTGACGGCTGGCCAACTTTAACTTTTTGAAACTCTTTGTTTCGAAACTCTGTGGTTTCGTTTAGATGAATGTTCACTTAAAATTATGAAGACATGGTAAAATGAAATACTTAGTATGGGTTAAAAGGATTCTGTTAATGGCAGCTAAGGATATGTGGGAAGAGACTAAGCAAAAGACAATACAAAAACTGAGAAACTGGAAGGTCTGTTTTATGGTTATGCATCGCAAGATACAAGCAGAGAAAATGTTTTTAGTTTCTTTAGTTGTATATGCAGGTCAGGCATATTTTTATCAACCAGAGGAAAAGTTGTGGATAGCAATTAATAACATGTTGAATAATTGTGCTTGGGAGGGGAAGAGGGGAAGAGTTAAGTGGGATAAGCTATTCCTTCTAGTAGAAGAAGATGGGTTGGAATTACCTGATTTAAAGGGGTACTTCAGAGCTGTACATTTAAGGCTTCTATACTTTGAAGGGGTATTTCAGAGCTACAGATTTAAGGTTCCTATACATAGCACAAGCAGAAACCTATAAATCAAAGTGGAAAGGGTTGATGATGAAACAGGTGGGAAGCTCAAGAAATAAGGAGAGACTGGGATTTTGCATGCAGATCCTTAAGGAGAACAGCAATAACCATACAGGATATTATATTCGTGATGTAGCAGAAAGTATTTGAAGGAGGACTAAACCAACATGGGGTGGAGAAAGAAGAGTCTGTCATTAGGGGTGACTACAGTTAGAATACAAAGAATAGGCAAGAGGGGGTTTGAATTTACTGGAAGAAGCTGGCAAATAAACCAGAGTGTTTGGAGCAAATAATTACAGTGGGAAAGGTACTAGAATGGGAAGAGGCCAAGAATACATTTGGACTGCAGGCTACAGATTGCTTTCCATATCAAGGATTGATGTAAGAGTATAGACAAAGATAAAGCAAAAGACGATCCTGAGTGAAAGACCAGCCTCATGGAGGCTGTGGCTCAAAATTAGCCTCCAGTCTCCTGTACGCCTACCGTCTTATAACATTCATCCCTAATGTTTTGCAGAAAACCAGCAGGCTGAGGACCTCTGTTATCCTCACTGCCCCCTTCTGCCCTGTCAGGTATGTTTCCTCTCTCTCTCATCTTATCTGAGATATCCTACAGTGATTTCGGAGCCCAGTCTGGATTTCCTGTCTCACCCATCAGAGATAGAGTATCTCTATCTCCATACCCTCTAGCTAACTGTATGGTCTAGCCTTGGTTCCCCTATTCACAACATTGTTTGGCTTCCCAGAACAATTCTGCTATGAAGTCTATAGAATTAAATGGAAAAAATTATCCATATGGGCTTCATATAAGAACAATGGGCCCTTTTCAGTACCTTTTTCTGCCATCTTTCCTTTTCTTGCCAACCCCTTTAAGGGAAAGATGATTTTGTTTTCTACTATAACACTTCAGTTAGCAAAAAAACAGATTTTCAGTCTGGAAATGAACTCCCTCCTGTGATGAGTTCCAGATTACATAAAGCTTTCTTTAAAGGAATCTTTCCGCTTGGATCTCCAATGAAAGACCTTTGTTTTCCTTCAGATCTCACAGATATATTGCACAGACTGACACAGAAACCCAAGAAAAGGCAAACAATTTGTGTTATGAAATTTCTTTCATTGAAAACATTCTTTTGATACCAATTATATTAACAAAATAAAATTAGCAGCTACAGTTTTTCTTTACCAAGCCTTCTTACATTAATCTTCATAAAGATAAGTTGTCCCTCCATACTAATCACTCCTTTATGATCAATATAGCCATAGATGTGAATGTTAACCCCGATGATCCATAGATGTGAATGTTAATCCCGATGATCCATAGATGTGAATGTTAACCCCGATGATCCATAGATGTGAATGTTAATCCCGATGATCCATAGATGTGAATGTTAATCCCGATGATCCATAGATGTGAATGTTAACCCCGATGATTGCAAGTTATCATTTCCAGTCGTTGTGATTACTGCGAGCACATTACATCTTCTTGATGTTCATATACAATTACATTTTTACTTCACAAGATCAGACAGTACAAAAACCTTGACTGGCTGTTTGTCTTTTTCTACTAACTTCTTAGGTCAAGCAGTCTCCAGTATTAACCTACTCATTGTATTTTTGCTGATTCATTCCCAGAATGGTTTGGAACTGCCTCATCATCCTAAAGCCCCTTCTACCAGACCTATTGCTATCGCATCAGCTTTTTCTCCCACAGCTTCTATTGATGATGTCTGTGCTGCAGCTACTTGGCCAAAGACTCATACCTACATGGCACATTAAAAGCTGGGCATTGTCTCCAGAAACAGAGCCCCCTTTGGTTTGACAGTGCTCCGGTATATCTTTCTTTGAGGGCCTCCCAAGAGTTACGCAGCTGGGGAACTCTGACTCATCAGTGAGGAAGAATGAAAAGGACAAAATCAGATTTAGGAGTGATGGACTTACCATCTGTGTAGTCTATTTTTATTCTTTCTCACCTTCCATTGCAGCCATCCTCCACCCTTGTCATTCCTAGAAGGATCTTGGATGATATAGGAACATTCCTTATTTGACCCTAATCCTTTTCTTATCTGTCCTGTCTTTATAAAGCTGTAGGCAGCAAACTCAATCTGAGGAGTTAGGGATGGAGTAGTACATTATGGGAAGAGGGAGGAGCTTGAGACTAGGATCCAAAATCTTGGAAATGCGTCCGAGTCAGACTCAAGACCCATCAGTGAAGAAGAATGAAAATGGACAACACGGATGCCAGGTTATGGTAAGTATAGAACTCCTAAGTAAACATTGTTCGTCTGAAGACATGGTCTCTGTTAGAAAAGATGAATCTGATGTCCTTTTAACTCATTCCTCAGCTAATGGGTTTGGATCTGAGACTCAGATACGACTTGACCGCTTCTACCAGATTTTCAGATCCAAAAACTCTTGATCTCTTCCCTTTACCTACCAACCTAACAGACCCCAGATGTCTGCCTGCATTCACCTTCAGGCATGGATGCTGTCACTCTCAAGTGATTGTGTTGATTGTGTTGTTAACCCTGTAACTGTTTTCTCCAGCTTTATGAAGCACACACTTTGCAAAATGGAAATATGATCAATAATGAGAGCTGTGTGGTAAGACAGACAAGCATTTATGCTAGTTTTAAAAGTTATTGTTAACTTCACTTGGTTGTAGTTTGACTTGAATCAGCTGCTAGCTTTGCCACTGCATCACCATGTATAACTTGTTTTATTTTAAGTTAAAGGAAGAAATAATTTGATCACAAGTTGGATCAGCACAAACACATGCACACACACACAGAGACACGCACATGCGCACTCACACACACACAGACACACACACAGACACACACACGCACACACACATGCACACACACACACGCACACACAGACACACACGCACACACAGACACACACACAGATATGTACACACACACACACACACAAACTCAAATGCACACAGACACACACACACACACACACACACACAAACTCAAATGCACGCGCACACACACAGACACACGCACACACACACATACAGACATATAAATATATATAGACACACACACACATATACACACACACAAAATACTTAACAGCAGTAGTAGCAGAAGCAATTCCCTTTATACCTTCCTAGTACAGTACAACCCAGCAAAACACAGATCATTTTTTGTGCTCTATTTGTAACTTATTTAGGGTTATACCCAGTTAATTTTATTAATGCAGAAAGGAAACTCTGTACAATGACAATCTGGTATTTGGTTAAACAGGAAATGGCAGTATGTCATTTGATGATATAAACAATGCTGTTGTCGGTAAGTGTGAAGTCAGAAGTTCATAGGTCGATGCTTGATAAGAGACCTAGCCTTGTTAATTTCCAAGGGAATATCTTCAAGATCCAAAGAAATTATTTTACCACTGTACTCTTCCCTTACCAGACTTACCATCATGTACAAATCCACCCATATTGCTCAACTATTAAATGTCGTATGGCCAAAGATACCATCAAGAAGCTCAGGCAGTATTGGTGGCAGATCGAATACCTCCACTGATACTTCCAAGATGGTTGCACACTGAGTATCAGCTTGACTTCAGCTCTCCCAGTGTGAAAACGGAGACTGAGAAACTGCAGCCAGATATACTGACAGTTTGAGTAGAATTCAGTTCCTGGCTAGTAAGCACACTGCCTGGATGCCTGCAAAGAAAGAAGAAACTAAGAAAGTGAAAGAAAATCAACTAGAAAAGCTGGCGAGAAAGCATTGAACGGGAAGAATCTTACAGCCGTTTTGCAAAAAGCAGTTCAGCCTCCAGCTTTGATGCAAAACATATTTTCCAGTAATCTGGAGGAAAAAAAATCAAATATGCTCAGAGCTGATTAAAATTAACAAAACATTGAAGCAGTATATCAACTCAAATAACAAAAATCTGAAAAAATGGAAGAAGCTGTAAACATATATTCAGCTGAGCTGATAAAACTGCAAAACTCAGAGGTTGAAATGAAGAAAATGCTGGCTGAGTATGAGACTGTTCAAGAAGGGATGTTTCAAAACTGGTAGAATTAGAAGACTGCATTAATTTCACGAAGGCACAAATAAACAACTGGACTGATATTCCACAGCAGGAGCTGTTAATTGACAGGGCACATTGTGTGCATCCTCCAAATATGGCCACAAGAAAGCAACCAAGTCATCCATTAGTAAAGATGCAAACCTACCAACAGAAATAGTTGATCTTGACAAAACTATGGCAGAATGGCAAAATATTAAAAGATGGAGACAGAGGAGTGTAGAAAAATGATCATTCACTATACAGCAGGCAAAAGAGTAACACATTTATTCATGTAATTAGGGAATGTCAAGAGGCAGGTGTGAGATTCAAGCTGCTGTATCCGGATGGCTTCAGAATATTTTCCTAGAGAATCAAAGTCATTCTTTGATGCACAACAGGCTAAGGAAGAAATGAAAAAGTTTGTCCAAAAAAAAGAGCCATCAAGCAGAAGGGAGCTTTGCTTCTCATTTTTCTGATAATAAAGCACATAGAGAGACTTTGCCAGTGAAACTTCTTTCACTGTTACAAAATAAAATGGTTGAGAGACACAGAAAAGCACAGGGGTTGACCATAAGGAAGAGGAGCACAATGGAATTGAACAAGGAGGTGGGCATGAACAGGAAGATTAGCAATATGGAAATTAGTGAATAAATGTGTCTGTGAAGCATCAGTTGCATTTGTGAAATACAGCTGTATAAGAGTGGACTTGTGTTGACTTTGTTAAACTTGTCTGGAACTGAAAGACGTGCCTCACTTCGTGTCATTAATGCTTTGAAGGACCCTGGGGGGGGGAGGAGGAAGGAACAAAATTTTTTTTCTTAGCAGTATTTTATGGAACTTTTCAAAATATAAATTCCATGCTTTACAATGAAGTATTTTTAGTTATTCTTGTATGTGATAAAATTATTAAAGTAAAAACATGCCTTTTTTCTTTCTCTTCTCTTTCTTCTGTTTTAATATAAAGAAATGTAGGCATTGCAATGCAAAAAGAGAAAAAAAGCTATACAAAGCATGTTTAAATTAATGGGCTGTAATTTTAATGTAAAATAAAAATAAAAATGTAGTGAATGAGGTGGCTAAAAGTAGATAAATTTTATTAATAAGTTAGCACTTTCACATCAGCGATGCTTCTTCAGACCATAAACAAATCTCTTCACTTTATATATATATATATATATATATATATATATATATATATATACACACACACACATACACACACACATATAATTCATTAATTAATGTGGTAGTTGTAGTACATGTAATGTATTAGCATTAAATAATTTAATACATTAGATAATGAATTTATACATCCTACAAGAAATATGAATTTAGGGTATCAGCTAATTGCACAACGAAAAATATAATTTATTTAGCTACTTGCAGATTTTGCAGTTCATTCTATGTGGGCATGACAAATAGGATGCTAAGGGAATGCATTAGAGAACACTTAGCAGCAATTAGAAACAAGGATGTAGACAGAAATGCACTTGCTAAGCACTCAGCTATGTTTAGCTATACACATGTATTTAGTTTTAGAGTGATGGAATGCTTAAATCTAAGCCCAGGACTAGGGGATTTGAAAAATTTGACAGAACAGTGTGAATTTAAGTGGATACTGGAATTGCAAGCAGATAGATTTCCGGTTCTTAATGATAGGGCATCTATCAAGCTATACCTAAAAGCTAGACCCTTGAAATGAAATGCATTTTAGGCCACCTAATGTGTGTGTGTGTGTGTGTGTATATATATATATATATATATATATATATATATATATATATATATATATATATGGGTCTGCTGTAAAAGACCGAAAATCCACTTGTTCGAAAATGAACAGTGGACCCTCGAAAGTGCACTTAAGTGAAAGTGCACTTCCGCGAAGCACAGTTCAACGAACCATTCAGGGAAACTGAAGCACCGAGGCACACTACAGTGGGGAATAGGGAATTTACCTGTTCTCCACTGTAGTGCGATCTCGGAGTTGGTATATTTAAGTAGAGGGGGTGTGGGTGGGCACAGCCCCCCATATCGGGGGGTTTGGTGGGCGAACCCCCCCCCCCACTCAGTGTAATGTTAGTAAGTGTTTTCTTTTTTTTTTTTTTTTATGGTTTTACCGGTTCGTTGAACCGAGTTTCATGGAAGTGCATCTTCGAATAAGTGCACTTTCGCATAACTGAGCGGTCTACTGCTCTTTTTCGAATAAGTGATATTCGATTAAAAGCAGTAGACTCATATATATATATTTTTTTTTTAGAATGTTTTTAGCTATGTATTTATGGCTGATTTTTGAGATATGTATATATATATATATATATATATATATATATATATATATATATATATATATATATATTATAATTCAAGTAGGTAGCATGAGTTGACTTTAAGAACTTGACTAAATTATTGGATGTTAAGTTGTCAATCTCGCCTTCATTCTTGCTGGATGGGTTCGACTCGGCACTTGCTTTAGCTTGAGAACTCCTTTTACCAGCTCGAGGCAACCCTATATCCCATGATGCAAGGCAGAACTACCTCAGATCTCGTTTGCCGCTTAGCGAAAGAGGTCTCCTTTGCCAGCTGAGGTAAGTAATTTCTTGTCAAAAGAGAAATAGCTTAGTTAGGGATTTATTTCCCCCTTGTTTCCATTTTTCATAGTCTGTAGTGTCTTACAGCCCACCCTATTCCCTTATAATTCAAAACTTTTTATTTCCTTTAGTATAAAACTTTAGTTAGGCCTAAACCCCATTGGTTAATCCCTACCTGTGTGTTTGTGTGTTAGGGGATTAATTGTGTGTGTTTGTTGGGGTTTGTGTGTGACTTCCTCCTAGGAATTTGTCAAAGGAAGGCAAGGTCTCAGGCTTCAAGAAGTGTGACTCGTGCTGTCAGAAAATGTCTCTGACAGACGGTCACACTTCTTGTGTTTACTGCCTGGGGCCTTTGCACCTGCATGACTCCTGTGCTTTGTGTCATTCTTTTAGCCAGAGAGTCCTGCAGGAACGGAGGAATAAGTTAATCCTCCGTGGCTTACTTAAGCCAGAAGGTTCTCCCTCTAAAACAGGGTCTGGGAAACCTTCTAAGCCACCGAAGGTTCAGGCTTCAGTATCCAAGCCTCCTCCGGTGGCTCCGGCTCCGTCGGAGCCGAGATCGGCTCCGGCTGGAACCGATCTATCTGCTTCCAAGATAGTGGGTTCGGCACCGACTGGTTCCGACACCCTGTCTACTGTGGCCTTGTCGGCTCCGGCTGGAGCCGACACCTTATCCAGCATCGGAGCCGAGAAACCTTCGGCTCCATCTGGAATTCAGGGGACTTCGGCTCCGATGACTTCGTCTCGAAAGAGATCTCGGTCCCCTTCGTTGCAGAGTATCCACTCGGCTCCAGGGTCTCCTCTTTTGTCGGAGCGGAGCCATCATAGCCGATCTTCGAGATCTTCCAGGCTGTCTGACCACGACTTAGAGAGGGTGGTAAGCAGGCTGTTGAAGTCGCAGGCACTGGCCCAAATGCTCCATAGCCCGTCTCAGCAGACTTCGGCTATTGTTTCACCCCTTGAACTTCCTCCTCCGACTCCACACCAGAGTTCGGAGCCGGAGCTTCTCGGGACAGCGACTGTTTCGGCGCCGGAGCCGATACATCCTTCGGCTCCGTCGTCCTCGGCTCCGATCTCCTCCTTGAGGCCTTCCTTGGAGGGATCCGGTCGTCGGGTTTCCCTTGTCGGCTCCGAGGGGGCTAGTGGCATCGGACCCTTGTCCGACCCCGCTCTCCCTCTCGGGGCTTCGGCTTTGGTAAGCTCGGCACTGACATCGGCCTTGGAGCCTTCCCTCTCAGTGGAGCCGGGAATTCCTGTATCCTCGGATCGGGGATATTCCAGCCTCCCGGGGAGGGGAGCCTTTGAGGTGATGAGGAGTGTCCTGGCTACTGAGCCAGGTCAATGGTCCATCCCTCTAGCTCCTCCCTCTTCAGTGCCTGTAGACGCCTCTTGCCAGCCTCTTGCTCTCAGGCCCAGGGATCCATCGCCCCAGGTTTCCCCATTGGGAATTTCCTCCTCTTCCGAAGTTTCTCCTGATCCTGCAGGGGAACCCCCTCGGAAGAGGACGTGTAAGAGGAAACACACAGACTCCCCTGAGTCTACAGCATCTGATACCGACTTAGATGAGTCGGAGGGTTCCCCACGGTCCCCCTCTGAGGATGTCTCCTTTTCAGACATCCTTGAGCTCCTCAAACAGAGGGGGAATTGGCCATCCATTGATCCCTCCGAGGATGAGTCGGTATACCTGGAGGCTTTTGGATCCCGACCCTCCACCTCCTGGGTGTCTCCGCCTTTCGACCCACTTATGCAGGTAGTGGCTCGGAAGGCGTGGGCGGCTCCAGATTCTGTGGAACCTGTCCCCAGGAGACCATCCAAGTTTATCACGGCCCCTACGGACAAACAGTTTCTTTCCAAGGGCGTCTCTGTGGATGCTATGGTGGTGGCGGCGACCACTAAGAAGGAACTGGCGGATCCTTCAGTACCTGTCCATCCTCCTAACAAAGATTCTAGGACCATGGACAGGTATGGAAAGCGGATGTTTTCTTCAGCGACCTTTGCTATGCGTTTGCTGAACTATCTTTGTCACTTCACCAGGCTTCAAAGAGATATTCTCAAGGAACTGGGTGAAGTGGTCCAGGATCCTTCGGCTGCTGGGGCTCAAGAAAAGATTGCCTCACAGCTAGCAATCCTGAATTCCCTATCCAACTCCTCCATGCGGCTCATATCCTATGCGGCCGATGGAGCGAGTAGGGCCGCAGGCACAGGAGTTGCTCTTAGACGCCAAGCCTGGATGCGGCTTTGTAATTTTGCGGACCCCTTTAAGGCGTCCTTCACTAATACCCCCTTTGATGGTTCAGCTTTGTTCGGACCTCAGGTGAAGGATACTTTGACCAGGTGTGAGCAGGATGGTAAAACTCTTTCTGCCGTTGGAGTCCATTTTTCCACCCCTTCTAGACCATATCCCAAGGGTCAGAAGGGAGGGAAGATGTGGTTCCGCAAAGCCCAAGGAGCTACACCGGACACACGTGGTCAGTTTACCCCCAGAGGCAGAGGGGGTAACAATAATAGACGCCGCCCTAGAGGCAGGGGGGTCCTCAGAACCAGGGCAACAGGGGGTCTCTTCCTGAGAAGCCTTTTCAGCATCCCTGAGATGTTGCCCGACTGTCCACCCTTGGAGGCAGTCGGGGGAAGGATTTCGCTGTACCCAGTAGCCTGGCATTCCCTCTCACAAGATATGTGGGTACAGTCGATCATATCCGAGGGTTACAAAATCCCCTTCGAAAGGTATCCCGTACCTCAACAATCCCTTCCAGACATCTCACCTGGTCAAAGGGATTTGGCAGAACAGGAGGTTTCAAAGCTCCTAGGAAAAAGAGCTGTCCAGACTGTGCCGGCAGACCAGATAGGATCCGGCGTCTACTCGAGATTCTTTTTGGTCCCCAAAAGGACGGGAGATTGGAGACCAATATTAGACCTGAGCAGTCTAAACAGATTTGTCAAGAAGGCAAGATTCCGGATGGTCACGCTTCAGTCCATTCTGCCCTTTCTGGGCAAGGACAACTGGATGTGCTCTATAGACCTTCAGGACGCGTACTATCACATAAAGATTCACAGGCGCTCCAGAAGGTTTCTCTGCTTTCGGCTAGGGACCAGTCACTATCAATTCAGAGCCCTGCCCTTTGGCCTCACTTCAGCCCCCAGAGTGTTTACCAAATGCATGGCAGTGGTCACAGCTCATCTGAGACGTCAAGGATTCCAGGTGTTTCCTTATTTGGACGACTGGCTCCTCTCCGCCACCACCAGGTGTCAGCTTCTTCAGACCAGAGACTACACTCTACAGCTTTGCAGGAGTTTGGGAATTTCAGTAAATTTCGAAAAATCTTCTCTGCTGCCTTGCCAATCTATCACCTTTATAGGCGCAGAATTAAACACCGTCAAAATGTTAGCCAGACTAACAGATCAAAGAATTCTGGACATCCAAAAATTCATTTGGATTCTGTTGCAGAGCAACAAGGTCAAAGCCAGATTCATACTGAAGGTTCTAGGTCTTATGGCTGCGGCCATTGTTCTACTACCACTGGCTCGCTTCCACATGCGTCTTCTGCAGTGGATGCTATTCACGCAGTGGTCATACCACAGTCTCCCGATGAGGCACGAAATCTTAGTCACACAGTCGTGCAGAACTCATCTGAATTGGTGGATATCTTCCCCTCTTCTTCATCAGGGCCGACCCTTTGTTTCCCCTCCTCCAGTTGCCACAGTCACTACGGATGCCTCTCTGATCGGGTGGGGGGGGCATTATCAGGGCAGGATGGTCCATGGGACATGGCAACCCATAGAATACCATCTGCACATAAATGTCCTGGAGATGAGAGCGGTGCTTTTAATGTTGCAGGCCCTCAACGACTTTCTTCCCACGGGGACTATTGCAGTACAAACGGACAACATGTCCGTGGTCTGGTACATCAACAAGCAGGGCGGGACCAGGTCCTATCCGTTGTGTCGAGAAGCTCTCAGACTTTGGCAATGGGCAATCTCCTCTCATCAGTTTCTGATAGCAACGCACATCCCCGGCAGGTCCAACCTCTTGGCGGACAGGCTGAGCAGATCCATTCTGATGACTCACGAGTGGTCTCTCAATCAATCTGTGGTGGATCAGATTTTTCTGAAGTGGGGCACTCCTTGTTGCGATCTTTTTGCTACCCCTCAAAACAAGTGCCCCGATTTTTTCACCCTCTTTCCCCTTCCAGGCCAACCCCTGAGAGACTCTCTAACCCAGGATTGGCCCCGGGGACTTCTGTACGCTTTTCCTCCTTTTCCCTTGATTCCACAAGTCATTCAGAAAGCCACCGTTTTGAGAGCCAAATTGATTCTCATTGCCCCTTATTGGCCTCGACAAATTTGGTTTCCGTCTCTGCATCATCACCTTCTGGTGCAGCCCTGGCATCTGGACCCAGTTCCGGATCTCTTGATCCATCAGTCGGGTCAGCAGCACCGGGCCATTCATTCTCTCAACCTCACTGCTTGGTTGCTCCACTTCCTTCCCTAGCCAGGCTTCCGATGATCTCTGACTCTGTCAGAGACATCTTAGTGTCTTCCTTAAAGTCGTCCACTAGGACTGTTTATGCTAGCAGTGGCGACGTTTTTCTATTTGGGCAAATTCCAGGGATATTGATCCCTTTACTGCTCCTGTACATTCTGTTTTGGATTTCCTGGCGGAGGTTTTTCATTCAGGATCCTCGTCATCTACAGTGAAAGTACAACTGGCTGCTATTTCCAAGTATCATGTTGGCTTGCATGACAATAACATTATGTCTCATAGATTATGCAAGGCCTTTCTGAGAGGAGTTTTTCTCCTAAAGCCGCCTATAAAACATCCTCCTCCGCAATGGGATCTAAACTTAATGTTAGCATCCTTGATGCTACCTCCTTTCGAACCGTCTGCTTCATGTTCTTTGAAGTTATTGACCTGGAAAACTATATTCTTACTGGCTGCCACTTCAGCAAGAAGGGTTTCAGAGATTCAAGCTCTCTGCATTCGTTCCCCTTACTTGGTTTTTCATAAGGACAGGGTATCATTAAGAACGAACCCTTCCTTTCTCCCCAAAGTTGTGTCTCAAACCAATATTAACCAATCTATAGATCTACCAGTCTTCTTCCCAAACTATTCTGACAGAGCTGAACAGAAGCTTCATTTTTTGGATGTCCATCGTCAGCTCAGGTTCTATTTGCACAGAACTAAACAATTCAGAAAATCGGACCAATTATTTGTCTCCTATGCAGAAAACAGAATAGGTCTTCCAGTGTCTAAAGTGACCTTATCCAGATGGTTGATTTCCACCATTTCCTTTGTGTACTCTCTCAGAGGCAAGCAGCTATCTTCTAAACCAAAAGCACACTCAACCAGGAGTCTATCCACTTCTGCAGCTTTTCAGGATAGACTACCCATTGATACTATTTGTGCAGCAGCTACTTTGTCTCTCATTTCAAGTTGGACTTGGCCTCCAGAGATAGGGCCAGTTTTGGTTCCACAGTTCTCAAGAGTCTGTTCCATTGAGCCACCCGGGATACAGGTGCTAGGGATGCGGTCCCATCCAGCAAGAATGAAGGCGAGATTGACAACTTAACATTTAGAAGTTATGTACCTACCATAACGTTCCATGTTAGTTGTCTTCTCTCGCCTTCTTTCTTGCGTCCCTCCCTCCTTCCCCCTGGCCTGGACAGATCTTGAAGAGTTCCTCTTATCAGGTTGTTTCCTCCTGAGCCTTCTTTAGAGGACTCCTTTATTATGAGCTTGGGTTTCCTGATATATGTTAGGTTAGTCCTTAGCAGGGTAGGTTAGCTACCAAACGAGATCTGAGGTAGTTCCGCCTTGCATCATGGGATATAGGGTTGCCTCGAGCTGGTAAAAGGAGTTCTCAAGCTAAAGCAGTGCAGTCGGAGCCGAGGATCGGCTCCGAACCCATCCAGCAAGAAAGAAGGCGAGAGAAGACAACTAACATGGAACGTTATGGTAGGTACATAACTTCTAATTAATTGATAACTTTGTATGTGTGTGTGTGTGTGTGTGTGTGTGTGTGTGTGTGTGTGTGTGTGTGTGTGTGTGTGTGTGTGTGTGTATATATATATATATATATATATATGTGTGTGTGTGTGTGTGTGTGTATATATATATATATATATATATATAGGGGAACTGAAGAGATTTGTTCATGGTCTGAAGAAGCATTGTTGATGTGAAAGCTCTAACCTGTTTATAAATGTATCTACTTTTAGCCACCTCGTTCACTACATTTTTATTTTTATTTTATTGGTATGTAGTTGTGTAGTAGAGGTTCGCAGCGGCATCATTGTTTTTTGTAATTTTAATGTGTTGAGCTGGGTTTAAAAGTGCAGAGATCACAATATATGTAAAACTGATATGTTTTCTGTCAATTCTGCATAGGCAAATGTCTGGATTTAGTACCTTGGTTTAGTCTGATAACACATTTTAAGAGGAAACAAGTAAATATGAGAAGACTTCATATAAGTAAAAGTTTTCCTTTAGCAATAAATGTTTCAGCTTGTCTTTCAGGCCATAGCATATGACTTCACTTATCTTTTTTCTCTTACTTTTCCATGGAGGCAAGCTGATAATAGGGCAGTGAAAGATGGAATACTGTTTTCTTCATGCCCAAAAGTTAATGATTTCTGAAAGTATAGTCTTCACATCTGGTGGAAGGGAATAAAGATAAGAAAGAACAGATACCAGGTAGTGTAAGTAGAAGCACAGGCAGCAATGTGTCTTAGCATAGATAACCTCAATTTCAGGTTAACTAGGAATGTTAAGTTGTCTATCTCGCCTTCATTCTTGCTGGATGGGTTCGGAGCCGACCTCGGCTCCGACTCGGCCACTCTAAAAGCTCGAGAGTTGGTTCCACCGGCTCGAGGCTCCCCTTATATCCCACAATGCTAGGTGAGAGTTACCTCAGATCTCGTTTGCCGCTACAGCTTTGAGGTTGGTTGCTTCTACCGGTTCCTGGTGAGTGTTAGCTTTTTATACAAAAAGTTACTCTTTTTTTCCCCTTTTAACTTAATTCTTCCTAAATTAGTGTAGGATATAGATCTTTATCCCCGACCCTATTTTTCCCCGTTTTCTTATTAAAAGAACCGTTGGTTCTTCCCTTGGGCCTTTGGCCTTCCCTTCCCTAGGGTGTGTTTGTGTAGTTACTTTAACTTTTTTGTGCTTAATTATTATTTTTAGTATTAATAATTTTTTCTGACAGGGTATAACTGTGTGTTTGGGTGTGTGTTAGTGTACACCTGTCAGTAAGGATAATGTCAAAGGAAGCAAAGGTCTCTGGATTCAAGAAGTGTGATGCGTGCTGTCAGAAAATGTCTCTGACAGACGCTCACACTTCTTGTGTCTATTGTCTGGGGCCTTTGCACCTGCAGGACTCCTGTGCTGTGTGCCATGGCTTCAGCCCCAGGGTCCTGCAGGAGAGAAAAAACAAGTTGATTCTGAGAGGCTTGTTAAAACCAGAGGATTCCCTGTCAGTTTCAACAGGGAAGCCCTCTAAGGCATCGAGGTCTTCGGCTCCGGCTTCTGAGCCGAGACCTCAGGTTGTTCAACCTTTGCCTTTATCGGCTCCGGCTGGAGCCGATAAGACTCAGTCCACAGTTGCTGTGGCTCTCGGCTCGGCGGAGCCGAGGTTATCGAGGTACCCGTGTCGGCTCCGACAAGATCTTGAGCCGACAACCAGAAAGAGGTCTAGGTCACCTTCTCTTGGCTCCGTTCATTCGGCTCCAGGATCTCCCCTGCTGTCTGAACGGAGCCAAAGGTCTCATTCCTCTAGGTCATCGAGGCTTTCCGATCATGACCTTCAGAGGGTGGCGAGTCGACTACTTAAGTCCGAGGCACTAGCCCAGATGCTTCAGAGCCCGACTCATCAGTCGGTGCCTGCCCCGTCCATCAACTCTTTCCTCCTTCGACTCTTTTGAGTTCGAGCCGGGTGGTGTCGGAACGGAGAGTGTGGTCACCCCGGAGCGGAGACAATTGTCTTCGGCTCCCTCGTCGGCCCCGTTTTCTTCCGTGGAGGAATCTCGGCGCCGGACCTCCTCGTCGGCTCCGAGGGTGAGTGGCATCGGACCCTTGTCCGACCCCTCTCCCTCTCGGTGCTTCGGCTGGTGAGTTCGGCTCCGACATCGGCCTCGGAGCCATCACTGTCGGTGCCGAGGGGGGTCCTTAGCTCCTCGGAGCGGGGACCTCTGGCTCTGCCTGACAGGGGTGCATTCGAGGTCATGCGGAGTGTGTTAGAGCCTGGCTCTACTCCACAGTCGGCTCCGTCAGCCCCTCCCTCTATGCTGCCTCAGGGTAAGTCGACTCACTCCCTCATCCCGGACCGCAGAGAGCCAGCTCCTCAGGAGCCCCCTTTGGGGATTTCATCCTCTTCCAAGGCCTCTCCTGATTTGGCAGAAGAGCCCCCTCGGAAGAGGAAGTGCAAGAGGAAGCACATTGACTCACCTGAGTCTATCACGTCGGACACAGATCTGGATGATTCTGAGGGTTCCCCCCGTTCCCCTTCTGAAGATGTCTCATTTGCAGACATTCTGGAGATCCTTAAACAGAGGGAAATTGGCCAGCCCTCAACCCTTCGGAGGACGAATCTGTGTATCTTGAGGCATTTGGCTCTCGTCCTTCCACCTCCTGGGTGTCCCCCCCTTCGACCCCCTCATGCAGGTGGTTGCTAAGAAGGCATGGACGGCTCCTGATTCAGTGGACCCCACTCCCAGGAGACCCTCCAAATTCATCACAGCTCCATCAGACAAGCAATTTTTATCAAAAGGAGTTTCTGTGGATGCTATGGTGGTAGCTGCCGCCACAAAGAAGGAACTGGCTGATCCTTCAGTGCCTGTCCATCCACCTAACAAGGAATCTAGGTCCATGGATAGGTACGGGAAGCGGATGTTCTCCTCAGCGACATTTACCATGCGTCGCTGAATTACCTGTGCCATTTCACTCGTCTTCAAAGGGACTTGATCAAGGAAGCGAGTGAAATGTTGAAGGACCCTACAGCTGCGGGTTTCCAAGAGAAAATGAACACGCAGCTGGCTATCCTTAATTCCATTTCCAACTCCTCCATGCGCCTCCTCTCTTATGCGGCCGATGGAGCGAGCAGAGCCGCAGGAACAGGGGTAGCCTTACGTAGGCACGCCTGGTTGCGGCTATGCAACTTTGCGGAACCTTTCAAGACGTCTTTCACGAACTCCCCTTTTGATGGATCATCTCTTTTTGGTCCTCAAGTGAAAGAAACCCTGACTAGGTGCGAGACTGATGGCAAGACCCTTTCTGCCGTCGGAGTCCGTTTTCGACTCCTTCTAGGCCTAACCCCAAAGGCCAGAAGGGTGGAAAGATGTGGTACCGTAAACAATCTCAAGGGACTTCGCCTGACGCACAGAGTCGTTTTCCTACCAGAGGCAGAGGTGGGAATAACAATGGTAGACGCCCTAGGGGCAGGGGGGGTCCGCAGAACCAGGGCAATCGGGAAGCCTTTCCTGACAAGCCCTTTCAGCATCCCTGAGGTGTTGCCCGACTGCCCATCTTCGGAGGCAGTCGGGAAGGTTGTCACTGTACCCAGAAGCCTGGCTATCCCTGACTCAAGACAAATGGGTACAGTCCATCATTTCCGAAGGCTATTCTATCCCCTTTCTTCGTTTTCCAAATCAGTCAAAATCCCTTCCAGATGTTCCACCCGCTCAAAGGGGTATAGCAGCTTTGGAAATTTCAAAACTGCTTGCGAAAAGAGCAATTCAGCCAGTGTCAGCAGGCCAAGAAGGATCCGGTATCTACTCAAGGTTCTCTTTAGTTCCAAAGAAAACAGGGGACTGGAGACCAATTTTGGATCTCAGTATCTTGAACAGATCAGTCAAGAAAACAAGATTTCGGATGGTCACGCTGCAATCCATTCTTCCCCTATTGGGAAAAGGAAACTGGATGTGCTCTATAGACCTTCAGGATGCGTACTATCACATAAAATGAACAGACGCTCCAGAAGATTCCTCCGCTTCAGGCTGGGAACCAGTCATTTTCAATTCAGGGCCCTGCCCTTTGGTCTCACCACTGCCCCCCGGGTGTTTACCAAATGCATGGCAGTGGTAGCTTCTCACCTGAGACGACAAGGATTCCAGGTGTTTCCATATTTGGACGACTGGCTTCTCACAGCTCCCACCAAGCATCTCCTTCTGATGGCCAGAGATTATACTTTTCGCGTTTGTCAAAAACTGGGTATTTCAATAAATTGCGAAAAGTCTGTTTTGTCGCCTTGTCATACTATTACCTACATAGGCGCAAATTTAGATACTATAAACATGTCTGCAACGCTAACGAACCAAAGGATATCAGACATTCACAAATTGGTGTCACTTCTTCTCAACAACAACAGAGCCAAAGCCAGGTTAGTTCTAAAGGTGTTGGGAATCATGGCAGCGCCATACCTCTCCTCCCATTGGCCAGATACCACATGCGGATCCTTCAGTGGATGCTTTTTCTCAATGGTCATACCAGGAACTTCCAATGTCTCACACCATTATGATCACGCAAGCGTGCAAAAAGCATCTCATGTGGTGGATGTCTTCCCCCCAGCTCCTGTCGGGAAGACCATTTGTTCCACCTCCTCCGGTTGCTACTCTGACAACGGATGCCTCCCTGATCGGGTGGGGGGGGGCATTATCAGGGCAGGACAGTCCAGGGCACATGGCAACCAAACGAATGCCACTTGCACATAAATGTTCTGGAGATGAGAGCAGTGCTTTTAGCGTTGCAAGCCCTTCAAGACTCTCTTCCCTTGGGAACGATTGCAATCCAGACAGACAATATGTCTGTAGTGTGGTACATCAACAAACAAGGCGGAACCAGATCATACCCCTGTGTCGAGAAGCACTCAGACTGTGGCAATGGGCGATTTCTTCTCAGCGTTTTCTGATAGCAACGCACATCCCGGAAGTCCAATCACATTGCGGACAAGTTGAGCAGAGCTATACTCATGCCTCACGAGTGGTCTCTGAAAGACTCTGTAGTGAGAGAGATATTTCTCAAGTGGGGTCAGCCTTGCTGCGATCTTTTTGCTACTCCCCAAAACAGCAAGTGCAGAGAATACTTCACTCTATTCCCTTTACCAGGCCAACCCAGCAGAGACGCTCTAGTCCAAGTTTGGCCCCGGGGACTTCTGTATGCATTTCCTCCTTTCCCACTGATCTCTCAAGTAATACAGAAAGCTATCGCTCAGAAGGCCTCATTGATCCTCATTGCTCCTTACTGGCCTCGACAAGTGTGGTTCCCCTTTCTACATCGATTTCTTTTGGAGCGACCGTGGAATCTGGACCTAGTTCCAGATCTTTTGATCCATCAGTCGGGTCAGTTTCATCGCTCCCTCCCTCTCTGAACCTCACTGCTTGGTTCCTCCAGTTCCAACCGTAGCCAGGCTTCCTCAATTATCTCACTCTGTTAGAGATATATTGATAGCTTCCCATAAATCTTCCACTGAAAGATTTATTTGAGTAAGTGGAAACGCTTCTCATATTGGGCACAAGGAAAGGACATAGATCCTTTCACCGCTTCCATCCAACTAGTCCTTGATTTTCTAGCTGAACTCTTCCATGCAGGTTCATCTCCATCTACTCTTAAGGTTCAATTGGCAGCTATTTCTAATTTCCATGTGGGTATTTCTGAATCTGCCCTAATGTCCCACAAACTTTGCAAAGCCTTTTTGAAAGGAGTTTTTCTTCTCAGACCTCCTATAAGAAATCCTCCTTCTCCTTGGGACCTAAATTTAGTTCTTGCTTCTTTGATTCTTTCCCTTCGAACCTGCAGCTTCATGTTCCTTGAAATTATTATCATGGAAAACTCTCTTTCTGGTGGCTATCACATCAGCTAGAAGAATTTCAGAACTTCAAGCACTCAGTTGTCGTTCTCCTTATCTTTTGTTCCATAAGGACAGAGTTTCCTTACGAACTAACCCGTCCTTTTGCCTAAGGTGGTTTCAACATCAAATCTAAACCAAAGCATTGACCTCCTGTCTTTTTCCCAGAGTATTCAAATAGGTCTGAACAAAAATTACACTGCCTGGATGTTCATCGTCAATTAAGGTACTACTTGGACAGGACGAAACAATTCAGAAAATCTGATCAGCTGTTTGTCTCCTATGCGGAAAGCAGAAAAGGACTTCCAGTTTCAAAGGTATCATTATCTAGATGGCTAACATCTCTGATTACCCTTGTTTATGAGATTAGACACCAAAAACTGCCTAATAAACCTAAAGCCCATTCCACCAGAGCTTTGGCTACTTCTTTAGCCTTCCAAGACAGACTGCCTATTGACACCATTTGTGCAGCGGCTACTTGGGCTACTCCTCACACTTTTATTTCCCATTATAAGTTGGATTTAGCTTCTAGGCATAGAGCTAATTTTGGTTCCACTGTTCTCAGGAGTCTGTTCCGTTAGGCCACCCAGGACAAGGTGCTAGGGACGGTCCCATCCAGCAAGAATGAAGGCGAGATAGACAACTTAACATATAGAAGTTATGTTCTTACCATAACGTTCCATGTTAGTTGTCTTCTTCGCCTTCTTCTTGGCCCCACCCTCCTTCCCCCCTGGCCTGGACAGACCTAGAGGAGTTGTGATCGTGACCTCTCTTTCTACCACCTCTTTCTTAGTCATATGCTATTGTGCATATTTCTTATTTCAGGATGTAGGTCTCCCTTTTCTTCCTGCTGTTAGAGGTGGATTCTATTTACAGTTATACTGTTATTGATATAAGCTGGGTTAGCTTACAAACGAGATCTGAGGTAACTCTCGCCTAGCATTGTGGGATATAAGGGGAGCCTCGAGCCGGTGGAACCAACTCTCGAGCTTTTAGAGTGGCCGAGTCGGAGCCGAGGTCGGCTCCGAACCCATCCAGCAAGAAGAAGGCGAGAAGAAGACAACTAACATGGAACGTTATGGTAAGAACATAACTTCTATTTTTTGTTATCAGCTGTCTGTTTTATACACTGTCCATGTTAGGAGGGTTAAACTTCATTATTTCAAGATGTACACAGCTATTTGTGCTTTTGTTAAGTTAATAAGTTATGAAGGTGTTCTGAGTATATTTGGTTTCTTGTTTGAGGGTTTTTATTAAAACAAAAAATATTTTAAAATGTGGCATAGGTTCCAATGTAGGTTCCAATGTTGATGATAAAAAAAAATATATAAAGGATTAACCTGCCAAACATTAATGTGTGCATGTATCACAAAAGCTGGAATTAGACATTTAAAAAGCTCCTATATATAGTAGGTGGGAATAATTACTTCTCATCATATCATAATGGCACCTCTTTCCATATTATCTCTGAATGTTAATGGTCTTACAGCTGTAGTCAAAAAGGAAAGAATACTTATTTATGTTAAGAAATGTGAAGTGCAAATAGCAGTGAGATACATTTGGAAAGAAATGAGCATGTGAATTTGATGAAAAATGGATTTTAGGATGGGTATTCTGTGGAATATCACAGAAAAAGACAAGAGGAGTACATATATTAGTTGCCAGAGGAGCTCCAGTACTGATAGAAGAGGGAAAAAAGATAATATCCGATTCATAGTAGTAAGGGCTACTGGCAAATAAAAGAAAAAAAAATTGTTAAGAAGTAACAAATTATTTAGAGGGGCTGACAAAGGTTAAAATATTATAAAATAAAGGGAATCTCACAGAACAAGAGAAGATGCAATTGCAGACTGTTAAACAGAAAATAAGATAGTAACTGGATAATATGCATGAGTTTAGAAAGATTGCTCTTAAGCAACTGTTTCTTGATAGCTTGACAGCACAAAAATGTTAGGCACAATGACGTGGGCAACAGAATGTAGAAAGGGTTGTTGCCAAACTTAAGCCTATAACAAGAAAAATAACTAGAGGTCCTGCAGAGGTTTTAGGGATATTTTAGACATTTTATGAAAATTTGTATAAAGCAGAAAAGTGCAGAAATCAAGAAAAAGCACAAGGGAAGTATTTCTGGAAGATGTAAATATGCTTAGGTTAGAGATAACTGAAGCTCAACAACTAACAGGTAAAGGAGAACCACACCCACAGACTAAAAAAAAATGTTCATTTCATCATGGTTTAGCGTTTCCTACATTTTAACACCACTCTGGGACAGTTTACAGGTTTTTAAATATTTTTATACATAATTTCTGAGTCTGACCACATGAGGTCTGGCATCTTGAAATAATTCTGATTGTTTAGTCTGTCCCATAATGCAGTGCTTGACTGTAAATAATGATGTCATGTATGCCTATTTCTTCCTGAAGCTCCTGCCACTGCACTGATTTTACATGCATACACTGCCATCTTTCAATCAGTTACTTTTAAGTAACATTTCATACCATTCAGTGACTACTTCAAACATAAACAGTGCAAATGCCACAAATCAAACTTTCAAAGTGCTTTTTACTGCTGCTTCTTTTTAGAATGGCCAAACTGCAGTGTTTTGTGAACTACTTTGACTCATCTCCCATCCACCTTCACACCTAAATTCCCTAGCTGTCAAAGTACTAAGGGTAATTTGAGTTGTTACCACCTGTGATTGACAGCCCACAGCAGGAGACTTGATTCATGTACTGATTCTTTGTTCTAGCCTTTACTTTCTGTATGTGTAGCGGAAGGACCAGGCAGCTGTGACATCACAGTATGGGTGGGCTTTTAGGAAGGTCATGGAAATGTCAGTTTGGGGAAGGAATTGGCCAGAAAACTACATCTATTCATAGGTATTGATGACATCAATGAATTGGAGACTGCAGCAAGCTTTATCAGGCTGGGACAAAAGTTTTTTGAAAGTGAAACCACCGCAGTATAGTAAGGTACAGTTCTAGTGGAGAAAAACAGCCAATTTCAAAGATTTTACATGATGTATTGTTTATTCATAGCAGGGACAGGAAATAGGGATAAAAAAGACAGAGAAGTTGAGCATTTAATAACAGAGTTCAATTGTCCTCCTTTAAGATAGGAGGAGATGAGCTTAAAATGATGTACAAATCTCCAGGAACAGATGATATTCTGGTGGAAGTTTGGGAGTTAGGAGGGAAGAAAATGACTCCAGGAAAGTCTCCAGGAACAGATGATATGCTGGTGGAAGTTTGGGAGTTAGAAGGGAAGAAAATTACTCCAGGAAAGTCTCCAGGAACACATGATATTCTGGTAGAAGTTTGGGAGTTAGGAGGGAAGAAAATGACTCGAGAAAAGTCTCCAGGAACACATGATGTTCTGGTGGAAGTTTGGGAGTTAGGAGGGAAGAAAATGACTCCAGGAAAGTCTCCAGGAACAGATGGTGTTCTGTTGGAAGTTTGGGAGTGAGGAGGGAAGAAAATGACTCCAGGAAAGCCTCCAGGAACAGACGGTGTTCTGTTGGAAGTTTGGGAGTTAGGAGGGAAGAAAATGACTCCAGAAAAGTCTCCAGGAACAGATGGTGTGCTGCTGGAGGTTTGGGAGTTAGGAGGGAAGAAACGTACACCAGGAAATTCTCCAGGAACAGATGGTGTACTGGTGGAAGTTTGGGAGTGAGGAGGGAAGAAAATGACTCCAGGAAAGTCTCCAGGAACAGATGGTGTGCTGGTGGAAGTTTGGGAGTGTGGAGGGAATAAAATGACTCCATGAAAGTCTCCAGGAACAGCTGATGTTCTGGTAGACGTTTGGGAGTTAGGAGGGAAGTAAATGACTCCAGGAAAGTCTCCAGGAACAGACGATGTTCTGTTGGAAGTTTGGGAGTTAGGAGGGAAGTAAATGACTCCAGGAAATTCTCCAGGAACAGGTGATGTTCTGGTGGAGGTTTGGGAGTTAGGAGGGAAGTAAATGATTCCAAGAAAGTCTCCAGGAAGAGATAATATTCTATTCAAAGTTTGGGAGTTAGGAGGGAAGAAAATGACTCGAGAAAAGTCTCCAGGAACACATGATGTTCTGGTGGAAGGTTGGGAGTTAGGAGGGAAGAAAATTCCTCCAGGAATGTCTCCAGGAACAGATGATGTTCTTGTGGACGTTTGGGAGTTAGGAGTGAAGAAAATAACTCCTGGAACGTCTCCAGGAACAAATGATGTTCTGGTGGAAATTTGAGAGGTAGGAGGGAAGAAAATGACTCCAGGAAAGTCTACAGGAATAGATGATCTTCTGGTGGAAGTTTGGGAGTTAGGAGGGAAGAAAAGGACTCCAGGAAAGTCTCCAGGAACAGATGATGTTCTGTTGGAAGTTTGGGAGTTAGGGGGACGAAAATGACTCCAGGAACGTCTCCAGAAACAGATGATGTTCTTTTGGAAGGTTGGGAGTTAGAAGGGATGAGAATGACTCCACGAACATCTCCAGGAACAGATGATGTTCTTTTGGAAGTTTGGGAGTGAAGAGGGAAGAAAATGACTCCAGGAAAGTCTCCAGGAACACATGATGTTATGATGGAAGTTTGGGAGTGAGGAGGGAAGAAAATGACTCCACAAAACTCTCCAGGAACAGATGATATTCTACTGAAAGTTTGGGACTTAGGAGGAAAGAAAATGACTTCAGGAAAGTCTCTAGGAACAGATGATCTGTTGGAAGTTTGGGAGTTGGGGGGAAGAAAATGACTCCAGGAATATCTCCAGGAACATATGGTGTTCTGGTAGAACTTTGGGAGTTAGGAGGGAAGAAAATGACTCCAGGAAAGTCTCCAGGAACAGATCATGTTCTGTTGGCAGATTGGGAGTTAGGCAGGAAGAAAATGACTCCAGGAAAGTCTCCAGGAACAGATGGTGTTCTGTTGGAAGTTTGGGAGTTAGGGGGGGGAGGAAATGACTCCAGGAAAGTCTCCAGGAAGAGATGGTGTTTTGTTGGAAGTTTGTGAGTGAGGAGGTAAGAAAATGACTCCAGAAAAGTCTCCAGGAACAGATAGTGTTCTGGTGGAAGTTTGGGAGTTAAGAGGGAAGTAAATTACTCCAGGAATGTCTCCAGGAACAGATGGTGTTCTGGTGGAAGTTTGGCAGTCAGGAGGAAAGAAAATAACTCCAGGAAAGTCTCCAGGAACAGATGGGTTCTGGTGGAAGTTTGGGAATTAGGAGGGAAGAAAATGACTCCAGGAAAGTCTCCAGGAAAAGATGATGTCCTGTTAGAAGTTTGGGAGTGAGGAGGGAAGAAACTGACTCCAGGAAAGTCTCCAGAAACAGATAATGTTCTGTTGGAAGCTTGGGAATGAGGAGGGAAGAAAATGACTCCAGGAAAGTCTCTAGGAACAGATGATGTTCTGGTGGAAGTTTGGGAGTTAGGAGAGAAGTAAATGACTCCAGGAAAGTCTCCAGGAACAGATGATGTTCTGTTGGAAGTTTGGGAATTAGGAGTGAAGTAAATGACTCCAGGAAAGTCTCCAGGAACAGATGATGTTCTGTTGGAAGTTTGGGAGTTAGGAGGGAAGTAAATGACTCTAGGAAGGTCACCAGCAAGAGATGATATTCTATTCAAAGTTTGGGAGTTATGAGGGAAGAAAATGACTCCAGGAAAGTTTCCAGAAAGAGTTGATGTTCTTTTGGAAGTTTGGGAGTTGGGGGAAGAAAATGACTCCAGGAAAGTCTCCAGGAACATATGATATTCTGTTGGAAGTCTGGGAGTTAGGAGGTAAGAAAATGACTCCAGGAAAGTCTCCAGGAACAGATGGTGTTCTGTTGGAAGTTTGGGAGTTAGGGGGGAAGAAAATGACTCCAGGAAAGTCTCCAGGAAGAGATGGTGTTTTGTTGGAAATTTGGGAGTTAGGAGGGAAGACAATGACTCCAGGAAAGTTTCCAGGAACAGATGGTGTTCTGTTGGAAGTTTGAGAGTGAGGAGGGAAGAAAACTCCAGGAAAGTCTCCAGGAACAGATGATGTTCTGTTGGACGTTTCTTAGTTAGGAGTGAAGTAAATGACTCCAGGAAAGTCTCCAGGAACAGATGATGTTCTGTTGGAAGTTTTGGAGTTAGGAGGGAAGTAAATGACTCCAGGAAAGTCTCCAGGAAAAGCTGATATTCTATTCAAAGTTTGGGAGTTATGAGGGAAGAAAATGACTCCAGGAATGTCTCCAGAAAGAGTTGATGTTCTTTTGGAAGTTTGGGAGTTAGGGGGGGAAGACAGTGACTCCAGGAAAGTCTCCTGGAACAGATGATGTGCTGTTGGAAGTTTGGGAGTTAGGAGGTACGAAAATGACTCCAGGAAAGTCTCCAGGATCAGATGGTGTTTTGTTGGAAGTTTAGGAGTTAGGAGGAAAGAAAATGACTCCAGGAAAGTCTTCAGAAACAGACGGTGTTCTGTTGGACGTCTGGGAGTTAGGAGGGAAGAAAATTACTCCAGGAAAGTCTCCAGGAACAGGTGGTGTTCTGTTGGAAGTTTGGGAGTTAGGAGGGAAGACAATGACTCCAGGAAAGTTTCCAGGAACAGATGGTGTTCTGTCGGAAGTTTGGGAGTGAGAAGGGAAGAAAACTCCAGGAAAGTCTCCAGGAACAGATGGTTTTCTGTTGGAGGTTTGGGAGTGAGGAGGGAAGAAAATGACTCCAAGAAAGTCTCCAGGAACAGATGGTGTTCTGTTGGAAGTTTGGGAGTGAGGAGGGAAGAAAATGACTCCAGGAAAGTATCCAGGAACAGATGGTGTTCTGGTGGAAGTTAGGGAGTTAGGAGGGAAGAAAATGACTCCAGAAAAGTCTCCAGGAACAGATGGTGTGCTGGTGGAGGTTTGGGAGTTAGGAGGGATGAAAATTACTCCAGGAAATTCTCCAGGACCAGATGGTATACTAGTGGACGTTTGGGAGTTAGGAGGGAAGAAAATGACTCCAGGAAAGTCTCCAGGAACAGATGGTGTTTTGCTGGGAGTTTGTGAGTGAGGAGGTAAGAAAATGACTCCAGAAAAGTCTCTAGGAACAGATAGTGTTCTGGTGGACGTTTGGGAGTTAGGAGGGAAGTAAATTACTCCAGGAATGTCTCCAGGAACAGATGGTGTTCTGGTGGAAGTTTGGCAGTCAGGAGGAAAGAAACTAACTCCAGGAAAGTCTCCAGGAACAGATGGGGTTCTGGTGGAAGTTTGGGAATTAGGAGGGAAGAAAATGACTCCAGGAAAGTCTCCAGGAAAAGATGATGTTCTGTTAGAAGTTTGGGAGTGAGGAGGGAAGAAACTGACTCCAGGAAAGTCTCCAGAAACAGATAATGTTCTGTTGGAAGCTTGGGAATGAGGAGGGAAGAAAATGACTCCAGGAAAGTCTCCAGGAACAGATGATGTTCTGTTGGAAGTTTGGGAATTAGGAGTGAAGTAAATGACTCCAGGAAAGTCTCCAGGAACAGATGGTGTTCTGTTGGAAGTTAGGGAGTTAGGAGGGAAGAAAATGACTCCAGGAAATTCTCCATGTACAGATGGTGTTTTGGTGGAAGTTAGGGAGTTAGGAGGGAAGAAAATGACTCCAGAAAAGTCTCCAGGAACAGATGGAGTGCTGGTGGAGGTTTGAGAGTTAGGAGGGAAGAAAATTACTCCAGGAAATTCTCCAGGAACAGATGGTGTACTGGTGGAAGTTTGGGAGTGAGGAGGGAAGAAAATGACTCCAGGAAAGTCTCCAGGAACATATGATGTGCTGGTGGAAGTTTTGGAGTGTGGAGGGAATAAAATGACTCCATGAAAGTCTCCAGGAACAGCTGATGTCCTGGTAGAAGTTTGGGAGTTAGGAGGGAAGTAAATGACTCCAGGAAAGTCTCCAGGAACAGACTGTGTTCTGTTGGAAGTTTGGTAGTTAGGAGGGAAGTAAATGACTACAGGAAAGTCTCCAGGAACAGGTGATGTTTTGGTGGAAGTTTGGGAGTTAGGAGGGAAGTAAATTACTCCAGGAAAGTCTCCAGGAACAGATGATGTTCTGTTGGACATTTGGGAGTTAGGAGGGAAGTAAATGATTCCAAGAAAGTCTCCAGGAAGAGATAATATTCTATTCAAAGTTTGGGAGTTAGGAGGGAAGAAAATGACTCGAGAAAAGGCTCCAGGAACACATGATGTTCTGGTGGAAGTTTGGGAGTTAGGAGGGAAGAATATTACTCCAGGAATGTTTCCAGGAACAAATGATGTTCTGGTGGACGTTTGGGAGTTAGGAGTGAGGAAAATTACTCCAGGAATGTCTCCAGGAACAGATGATGTTCTGGTGGAAGTTTGGGAGTTAGGAGGGAAGAAAATGACTCCAGGAATAGATGATCTTCTGGTGGAAGTTTGGGAGTTAGGAGGGAAGAAAATGACTCTAGGAAAGTCTCCAGGAACAGATGAAGTTATGTTGGAAGTTTGGGAGTTAGGAGGGAAGAAAATGACTCCAGGAATGTCTCCAGAAACAGATGATGTTCTTTTGGAAGTTCGGGAGTTAGGAGGGATGAAAATGACTCCAGGAACGTCTCCAGGAACAGATGATGTTCTTTTGGAAGTTTGGGAGTGAGGAGGGAAGAAAATGAATCCTGGAAAGTTTCCAGGAACAGATGAAGTTATGATGGAAGTTTGGGAGTGAGGAGGGAAGAAAATGACTCCACAAAAGTCTCCAGGAACAGATGATATTCTACTGAAAGTTTGGGACTTAGGAGGAAAGAAAATTACTCCAGGAAAGTTTCTAGGAACAGATGATCTGTTGGAAGTTTGGGAGTTAGGGGGGAAGAAAATGACTCCAGGAAAGTCTCCAGGAACATATGGTGTTCTGGTAGAAGTTTGGGAGTTAGGAGGGAAGAAAATGACTCCAGGAAAGTCTCCAGGAACAGATTGTGTTCTGTTGGCAGATTGGGAGGTAGGCAGGAAGAAAATGACTCCAGGAAAGTCTCCAGGAAGAGATGGTGTTCTGTTGGAAGTTTGGGAGTTAAGAGGAAAGAAAATGACTCGAGGAAAGTCTCCAGGAACAGATGGTGTTTTATTGGAAGTTTGTGAGTGAGGAGGGAAGAAAATGACTCCAGAAAAGTCTCCAGGAACAGATAGTGTTCTGGTGGAAGTTTGGGAGTTAGGAGGGAAGTAAATTACTCCAGGAATGTCTCCAGGAACAGATGGTGTTCTGGTGGAAGTTTGGCAGTCAGGAGGAAAGAAAATAACTCCAGGAAAGTCTCCACGAACAGATGGGGTTCTGGTGGAAGTTTGGGAATTAGGAGGGAAGAAAATGACTCCAGGAAAGTCTCCAAGAAAAGATAATGTTCTGTTGGAAGCTTGGGAATGAGGAGGGAAGAAAATGACTCCAGGAAAGTCTCTAGGAACAGATGATGTTCTTGTGGAAGTTTGGGAGTTAGGAGGGAAGAAAATGACTCCAGGAAAGTCTCCAGGAACAGGTGGTGTTCTGTTGGAAATTTGGGAGTTAGGATGGAGGAAAATGACTCCAGGAAAGTCTCCAGGAACAGATGGTTTTCTGTTGGAGGTTTGGGAGTGAGGAGGGAAGAAAATGACTCCAGAAAAGTCTCCAGGAATGGATGGTGTTCTGTTGGAAGTTTGAGAGTGAGGAGGGAATAAAATGACTCCAGGAAAGTCTCCAGGAACAGATGGTGTTCTGTTGGAAGTTTGGGAATTAGGAGGCAAGAAAATAACTCCAGGAAAGTCTCCACGAGCAGATGGTGTTCTGGTGGAAGTTTGGGAGTTAGGAGGGAAGAAAATGACTTCAGAAACGTCTCCAGGAACAGATGGTGTTCTGGTGGAAGTATGGGAGCTAGGAGGGAAGAAACTGACTCCAGAAAAGTCTCCAGGAACAGATGGTGTGCTGCTGGAGGTTTGGGAGTTAGGAGGGAAGAAAATTACTCCAGGAAAGTCTCCAGGAACAGATGGTGTGCTGATGGAAGTTTTGGAGTGTGGAGGGAATAAAATGACTCCATGAAAGTCTCCAGGAACAGCTGATGTTCTGGAGGAAGTTTGGGAGTTAGCAGGGAAGTAAATCACTCCAGGAAAGTCTCCAGGAACAGACGATGTTCTGTTGGAAGTTTGGGAGTTAGGAGGGAAGTGAATGACTCCAGGAAAGTCTCCAGGAACAGGTGATGTTCTGGTGGAAGTTTGGGAGTCAGGAGGGAAGTAAATGACTCCAGGAAAGTCTCCAGGAACAGATGATGTTCTGTTGGAAGTTTGGGAGTTAGGAGGGAAGTAAATGACTCCAGGAAAGTCTCCAGGAACATATGGTGTTCTGGTAGAAGTTCGAGAGTTAGAAGGGAAGAGAATGACTCCAGGAAAGTCTCCAGGAACAGATGGTATTCTGCTGGAAGTTTGCGAGTTAGGAGGGAAGAAAATGAGTGCAGGAAAGTCTCCAGGAACAGATGGTGTTCTGTTAGAAGTTTGGGAGTTAGGAGGGAAGAAAATGACTCCAGGAAAGTCTCCAGGAACAGATGGTGTTTTGTTGGAAGTTTGGGAGTGAGGAGGGAAGAAAATGACTCCAGAAAAGTCTCCAGGAACAGATAGTGTTCTGGTGGAAGTTTGGGAGTTAGGAGGGAAGTAAATTACTCCAGGAACGTCTCCAGGAACAGATGGTGTTCTGGGGGAAGTTTGGCAGTCAGGAGGGAAGAAAATAACTCCAGGAAAGTCTCCACGAACATATGGGGTTCTGGTGGAAGTTTGGGAATTAGGAGGAAAGAAAATGACTCCAGGAAAGTCTCCAGGAAAAGATGATGTTCTGTTAGAAGTTTGGGAGTGAGGAGGGAAGAAACTGACCCAGGAAAGTCTCCAGAAAAAGATAATGTTCTGTTGGAAGCTTGGGAATGAGGAGGGAAGAAAATGACTCCAGGAAAGTCTCTAGAAACAGATGGTTTTCTGATGGACGTTTGGGAGTGAGGAGGGAAGAAAATGACTCCATGAAAGTCTCCAGGAACAGATGATTTGCTGGTGGAAGTTTGGGAATGTGGAGGGAAGAAAATGACTCAGTGATAGTCTTCAGGGGCAGATGATGTTCTGGTGGAAGTTTGGGAGTTAGGAGTGAAGTAAATGACTCCAGGAAAGTCTCCAGGAACAGATGATGTTTTGTTGGAAGTTTGGGAGTTAGGAGGGAAGTAAATGACTCCAGGAAAGTCTCCAGAAAGAGTTGATTTTCTTTTGGAAGTTTGGGAGTTAGGGGGGGGGAAGAAAATAACTCCAGGAAAGTCTCCAGGAGCAGATGTTCTGCTGTTGGAAGTTTGGGAGTTAGGAGGGAAGAAAATGACTCCAGGAAAGTCTCCCGGAACAGATGATATTCTGTTGGAAGTTTAAGAGTTAGGAGGGAAGAAAATGACTCCAGGAAAGTCTCCAGCAACAGATGGTGTTCTGTTGGAAGTTTGGGAGTTAGGAGGGAAGAAAACTCCAGGAAAGTCTCCAGGAACAGATGGTTTTCTGTTGGAGGTTTGGGAGTGAGGAGGTAAGAAAATGATTCCAGGAAAGTCTCCTGGAACAGATGGTGTTCTGTTGGAAGGTTGGGAGTTAGGAGGGAACAAAATGACTCCAGGAAAGTCTCCACGAGCAGATGGTGTTCTGTTGGAAGTTTGGGAGTTAGGAGGGAAGTAAATGACTCCAGGAAAGTCTCCAGGAAGAGATGATATTGTATTCAAAGTTTGGGAGTTATGAGGGAAGAAAATGACTCCAGGAAAGTCTCTAGAAAGAGTTGATGTTCTTTTGGAAGTTTGGGAGTTAGGAGGGAAGAAAATGTCTCCAGGAAAGTCTCCAGGAACAGATGATATTCTGTTGGAAGTTTGGGAGTTAGGAGGTAAGAAAACGACTCAGGGAAAGTCTCCAGGAACAGATGGGGTTCTGTTGGAAGTTTAGGAGTTATTAGGGAAGAAATTGACTCCAGGAAAGTCTCCCACAACAGATGGTGTTCTGTTGAAAGTTTGAGAGTTAGGAGGGAAGAAAATGTCTCCAGGAAAGTCTCCGGAAACAGACGGTGTTCTATTGGATGTTTGGGAGTTAGGAGGGAAGAAAATGACTCCAGGAAAGTTTCCAGGAACAGATGATGTTCTGTTGGAAGTTTGGGAGTGAGGAGCGAAGAAAACTCCAGGAAAGTCTCCCGGAACAGATGGTTTTCTGTTGGAGGTTTGGGAGTGAGGAGGGAAGAAAATGACTCCAGGAATGTCTCCAGGAACAGATGATGTTCTGGTGGAAGTTTGGGAGTTAGGAGGGAAGTAAATGACTCCAGGAAAGTCTCCAGGAACAGATTATGTTATGTTGGAAGTTTGGGAGTTAGGAGTGAAGTAAATGACTCTAGGAAAGACGCAAGGAACAGATGATGTTCTGTTGGAAGTTTGGGAGTTAGGAGTGAAGTAAATGACTCTAGGAAAGACTCCAGGAACAGATAATGTTCTGTTGGAAGTTTGGGAGTTAGGAGGGAAGTAAATGACTCCAGGAAAGTCTCCAGGAAGAGATGATATTGTATTCAAAGTTTGGGAGTTATGAGGGAAGAAAATGACTCCAGGAAAGTCTCTAGAAAGAGTTGATTTTTTTTGGAAGTTTGGGTGTTAGGGGGGAAGAAAATGACTCCAGGAAAGTTTCCAGGAACAGATGATGTGCTGTTCGAAGTTTGGGAGTTAGGAGGGAAGAAAATGTCTCCAGGAAAGTCTCCAAGAACAGATGATATTCTGTTGGAAGTTTGGGAGTTAGGAGGTAAGAAAACAACTCCGGGAAAGTCTGCAGGAACAGATGGGGTTCTGTTGGAAGTTTAGGAGTTATTAGGGAAGAAATTGACTCCAGGAAAGTCTCCCACAACAGATGGTGTTCTGTTGAAAGTTTGAGAGTTAGGAGGGAAGAAAATGTCTCCAGGAAGGTCTCCGGAAACAGACGGTGTTCTATTGGATGTTTGGGAGTTAGGAGGGAAGAAAATGACTCCAGGAAAGTTTCCAGGAACAGATGATGTTCTGTTGGAAGTTTGGGAGTGAGGAGCGAAGAAAACTCCAGGAATGTCTCCAGGAACAGATGGTTTTCTGTTGGAGTTTTGGGAGTGAGGAGGGAAGAAAATGACTCCAGGAATGTCTCCAGGAGCAGATCGTGTTCTGTTGGAAGTTTGGGAGTAAAGAGGGAGGAAAATGACTCCAGAAAAGTCTCCAGGAACAGATGGTGTTCTGTTGGAAGTTTGGGAGTTAGGAGGGAAGAAAATGACTCCAGAAAAGTCTCCAGGAAGAAATGGTGTGCTGGTGGAGGTTTGGGAGTTAGGAGGGAAGAAAATGACTCCAGGAAAGTCTCCACGAGCAGATGGTGTTTTGGTGGAAGTTTGGGGGTTAGGAGGGAAGAAAAGTACTTCAGAAAAGTCTCCAGGAACAGATGGTGTTCTGGTGGAAGTTTGGGAGTTTGGAGGGAAGAAAATGACTCCAGAAAAGTCTCCAGGAAGAAATGGTGTGCTGGTGGAGGTTTGGGAGTTAGGAGGGAAGAAAGTTACTCCAGGAAAGTCTCCAGGAACAGATGGTGTACTGGTGGAAGTTTGGGCATGAGGAGGGAAAAATTGACTCCAAGAAAGTCCCCAGGAACATATGGTGTGCTGGTGGAAGTTTAGGAGTGTGGAGGGAATAACTCCATGAAAGGCTCCAGGAACAGCTGATTTTCTGGTGGAAGTTTGGGAGTTAGAAGGGAAGTAAATGACTCAAGGAAAGTCTCCAGGAACAGACGATGTTCTGTTGGAAGTTTGGGAGTTAGGAAGGAAGTAAATGACTCCACGAACGTCTCCAGGAACATGTGATGTTCTGGTGGATGTTTGTGAGTTAGGAGGGAAGTAAATGACTCCAGGAAAGTCTCCAGGAAGAGATGATATTCTTTTCAAAGTTTGGGAGTTATGAGGGAAGAAAATGACTCGAGAAAAGTCTCCAGGAACACATGATGTTCTGGTGGAAGTGTGGGAGTTAAGAGGGAAGAAAATTACTCCAGGAATGTCTCCAGGAACAGATGATATTCTGGTGGACGTTTGGGAGTTAGGAGGGAAGAAAATGACTCCAGGAAAGGCTCCAGGAATAGATAATCTTCTGGTGGGAGTTTGGGAGTTAGGAGGGAAGAAAATGACTCTAGGAAAGTCACCAGGAACAATGAAGTTATGTTGGAAGTTTGGGAGTAAGGAGGGAAGAAAAGGACTCCATGAAAGTCTCCAGGAACAGATGATGTTCTGTTGTAAGTTTGGGAGTTAGGAGGGAAGAAAATTACTCCAGGAACGTCTCCAGAATCAGATGATGTTCTTTTGGAAGGTCGGGAGTTAGGAGGGATGAAAATGACTCCAGGAACGTCTCCAGGAACAGGTGATGTTCTTTTAGTAGTTTGGGAGTGAGGAGGGAAGAAAATGACTCCTGGAAAGTCTCCAGGAACAGATGGTGTTCTATTGGAAGTTTAGGAGTTAGGAGGGAAGAAAATGACTCCAGGAAAGTTTCCAGGAAGAGATGATGTTCTGTTGGAAGTTTGGAGTGGAGCTAGGGTGGAAGAAAATGACTCCAGGAATATCTCCAGGAACAGATAATGTTCTGTTGGAAGTTTGTGAGTTAAGAGGGAAGAAAATGAGTCCAGGAATGTCTCCAGGAACAGATGATGTTCTTTTGGATGTTTGGGAGTGAGGAGGGAAGAAAATGACTCCAGGAAATTCTCCGGGAACAGACGATGTTCTGGTAGAAGTTTGGGAGTTAGGAGGGAAGAAAATGACTCCAGGCAAGTCTCTAGGAACAGATGATGTTCTGGTGGAAGTTAGGGAGTTAGGTGGGAAGTAAATGACTCCAGGAAAGTCTCCAGGAACAGACGGTGTTCTGGTGGAAGTTTGGGAGTGAGTAGGGAAGAAAATGACTCCAGGAAAGTCTCCAAGAACACACAGTGTTCTGGTGGACGTTTGGGAGTGAGGAGGGAAGAAAATGACTCCAGGAAAGTCTCCAGGAACAGATGGTGTTCTGGTGGAAGTTTGGGAGAGAGGAGGGAAGAAAATGACTCCAGGAAAGTCTCCTGGAACAGACAATGTTCTCTTGGAAGTTTGGGAGTGAGGAGGGAAGAAAATAACTCCAGGAAAGTCTCCAGGAACAGATGATGTTCTGTTGGAAGTTTAGGAGTTAGGAGGGAAGAAAATGACTCCAGGAAAGTCTCCAGGAACAGATGATGTTCTGTTGGAAGTTTGGGAGTTAGGAGGTAAGAAAACGACTCCGGGAAAGTCTCCAGGAACAGATGGGGTTCTGTTGGAAGTTTAGGAGTTATTAGGGAAGAAATTGACTCCAGGAAAGTCTCCCACAACAGATGGTGTTCTGTTGAAAGTTTGAGAGTTAGGAGGGAAGAAAATGTCTCCAGGAAAGTCTCCGGAAACAGACGGTGTTCTATTGGATGTTTGGGAGTTAGGAGGGAAGAAAATGACTCCAGGAAAGTTTCCAGGAACAGATTATGTTCTGTTGGAAGTTTGGGAGTGAGGAGCGAAGAAAACTCCAGGAAAGTCTCCCGGAACAGATGGTTTTCTGTTGGAGGTTTGGGAGTGTGGAGGGAAGAAAATGACTCCAGGAATGTCTCCAGGAACAGATGATGTTCTGGTGGAAGTTTGGGAGTTAGGAGGGAAGTAAATGACTCCAGGAAAGTCTCCAGGAACAGATTATGTTATGTTGGAAGTTTGGGAGTTAGGAGTGAAGTAAATGACTCTAGGAAAGACGCAAGGAACAGATGATGTTCTGTTGGAAGTTTGGGAGTAAGGAGTGAAGTAAATGACTCTAGGAAAGACTCCAGGAACAGATAATGTTCTGTTGGAAGTTTGGGAGTTAGGAGGGAAGTAAATGACTCCAGGAAAGTCTCCAGGAAGAGATGATATTGTATTCAAAGTTTGGGAGTTATGAGGGAAGAAAATGACTCCAGGAAAGTCTCTAGAAAGAGTTGATGTTTTTTTGGAAGTTTGGGTGTTAGGGGGGAAGAAAATGACTCCAGGAAAGTTTCCAGGAACAGATGATGTGCTGTTCGAAGTTTGGGAGTTAGGAGGGAAGAAAATGTCTCCAGGAAAGTCTCCAAGAACAGATGATATTCTGTTGGAAGTTTGGGAGTCAGGAGGTAAGAAAACAACTCCGGGAAAGTCTGCAGGAATAGATGGGGTTCTGTTGGAAGTTTAGGAGTTATTAGGGAAGAAATTGACTCCAGGAAAGTCTCCCACAACAGATGGTGTTCTGTTGAAAGTTTGAGAGTTAGGAGGGAAGAAAATGTCTCCAGGAAGGTCTCCGGAAACATACGGTGTTCTATTGGATGTTTGGGAGTTAGGAGGGAAGAAAATGACTCCAGGAAAGTTTCCAGGAACAGATGATGTTCTGTTGGAAGTTTGGGAGTGAGGAGCGAAGAAAACTCCAGGAATGTCTCCAGGAACAGATGGTTTTCTGTTGGAGGTTTGGGAGTGAGGAGGGAAGAAAATGACTCCAGGAATGTCTCCAGGAGCAGATCGTGTTCTGTTGGAAGTTTGGGAGTAAAGAGGGAGGAAAATGACTCCAGGAAAGTCTCCAGGAACAGATGGTGTTCTGTTGGAAGTTTGGGAGTTAGGAGGGAAGAAAATGACTCCAGAAAAGTCTCCAGGAAGAAATGGTGAGCTGGTGGAGGTTTGGGAGTTAGGAGGGAAGAAAATGACTCCAGGAAAGTCTCCACGAGCAGATGGTGTTTTGGTGGAAGTTTGGGGGTTAGGAGGGAAGAAAAGTACTTCAGAAAAGTCTCCAGGAACAGATGGTGTTCTGGTGGAAGTTTGGGAGTTTGGAGGGAAGAAAATGACTCCAGAAAAGTCTCCAGGAAGAAATGGTGTGCTGGTGGAGGTTTGGGAGTTAGGAGGGAAGAAAGTTACTCCAGGAAAGTCTCCAGGAACAGATGGTGTACTGGTGGAAGTTTGGGCATGAGGAGGGAAAAATTGACTCCAAGAAAGTCCCCAGGAACATATGGTGTGCTGGTGGAAGTTTGGGAGTGTGGAGGGAATAACTCCATGAAAGGCTCCAGGAACAGCTGATTTTCTGGTGGAAGTTTGGGAGTTAGAAGGGAAGTAAATGACTCAAGGAAAGTCTCCAGGAACAGACGATGTTCTGTTGGAAGTTTGGGAGTTAGGAAGGAAGTAAATGACTCCACGAACGTCTCCAGGAACATGTGATGTTCTGGTGGATGTTTGTGAGTTAGGAGGAAGTAAATGACTCCAGGAAAGTCTCCAGGAAGAGATGATATTCTTTTCAAAGTTTGGGAGTTATGAGGGAAGAAAATGACTCGAGAAAGTCTCCAGGAACACATGATGTTCTGGTGGAAGTGTGGGAGTTAAGAGGGAAGAAAATTACTCCAGGAATGTCTCCAGGAACAGATGATATTCTGGTGGACGTTTGGGAGTTAGGAGGGAAGAAAATGACTCCAGGAAAGGCTCCAGGAATAGATAATCTTCTGGTGGGAGTTTGGGAGTTAGGAGGGAAGAAAATGACTCTAGGAAAGTCACCAGGAACAATGAAGTTATGTTGGAAGTTTGGGAGTAAGGAGGGAAGAAAAGGACTCCATGAAAGTCTCCAGGAACAGATGATGTTCTGTTGTAAGTTTGGGAGTTAGGAGGGAAGAAAATTACTCCAGGAACGTCTCCAGAATCAGATGATGTTCTTTTGGAAGGTCGGGAGTTAGGAGGGATGAAAATGACTCCAGGAACGTCTCCAGGAACAGGTGATGTTCTTTTAGTAGTTTGGGAGTGAGGAGGGAAGAAAATGACTCCTGGAAAGTCTCCAGGAACAGATGGTGTTCTATTGGAAGTTTAGGAGTTAGGAGGGAAGAAAATGACTCCAGGAAAGTTTCCAGGAAGAGATGATGTTCTGTTGGAAGTTTGGAGTGGAGCTAGGGTGGAAGAAAATGACTCCAGGAATATCTCCAGGAACAGATAATGTTCTGTTGGAAGTTTGTGAGTTAAGAGGGAAGAAAATGAGTCCAGGAATGTCTCCAGGAACAGATGATGTTCTTTTGGATGTTTGGGAGTGAGGAGGGAAGAAAATGACTCCAGGAAATTCTCCGGGAACAGACGATGTTCTGGTAGAAGTTTGGGAGTTAGGAGGGAAGAAAATGACTCCAGGCAAGTCTCCAGGAACAGATGATGTTCTGGTGGAAGTTAGGGAGTTAGGTGGGAAGTAAATGACTCCAGGAAAGTCTCCAGGAACAGACAGTGTTCTGGTGGAAGTTTGGGAGTGAGTAGGGAAGAAAATGACTCCAGGAAAGTCTCCAAGAACACACAGTGTTCTGGTGGACGTTTGGGAGTGAGGAGGGAAGAAAATGACTCCAGGAAAGTCTCCAGGAACAGACGGTGTTCTGGTGGAAGTTTGGGAGAGAGGAGGGAAGAAAATGACTCCAGGAAAGTCTCCTGGAACAGACAATGTTCTCTTGGAAGTTTGGGAGTGAGGAGGGAAGAAAATAACTCCAGGAAAGTCTCCAGGAACAGATGATGTTCTGTTGGAAGTTTAGGAGTTAGGAGGGAAGAAAATGACTCCAGGAAAGTCTCCAGGAACAGATGATGTTCTGTTGGAAGTTTGGGAGTTGAGGGAAGACAATGACTCCAGGAAAGTCTCCAGGAACAGATGATGTTCTTCTGGAAGTTTGGGAGTTGAGGGAAGAAAATGACTCCAGGAAACTCTCCAGGAACAGACGGTGTTCTGGTGGAATTTTGGGAGTGAGGAGGGAAGAAAATGACTCCAGGAAAGTCTCCAGGAACAGACAATGTTCTGTTGGAAGTTTGGGAGTTAGGAGGGAAGAAAATGACTCCAGGAAATTCTGGTGGAAGTTTGGGAGTTAGGAGGGAATAAAATGACTCCAGGAAAGTCTCCAGGAACAGACGATGTTCTGGTGGAAATTTGGTATTTAGGAAGGAAGAAAATGACTCCAGGAAAGTCTCCAGGAACAGACAATCTTCTAGTGGATGTTTGGGAGTTAGGAGAAGTAAATTACTCCAAGAAAGTCTCCAGGAACAGATGATGTTGTGGTGGTGGTTTGGGAGTTAGGAGGGAAGAAAACGACTCCAGGAAAGTCTCCTGGAACAGATGATATTCTGGTAGAAGTTTCGGAGTTAGGAGGGAAGAAATTTATTCCAGGAAAGTCTCCAGAATCAGATGATGTTCTTTTGGAAGGTCGGGAGTTAGGAGGGATGAAAATGACTCCAGGAACGTCTCCAGGAACAGATGATGTTCTTTTAGTAGTTTGGGAGTGAGGAGGGAAGAAAATGACTCCTGGAAAGTCTCCAGGAACAGATGGTGTTCTATTGGAAGTTTAGGAGTTAGGAGGGAGGAAAATGACTCCAGGAAAGTCTCCAGGAAGAGATGATGTTCTGTTGGAAGTTTGGAGTGGAGCTAGGGTGGAAGAAAATGACTCCAGGAAAATCTCCAGGAACAGATAATGTTCTGTTGGAAGTTTGTGAGTTAAGAGGGAAGAAAATGAGTCCAGGAATGTCTCCAGGAACAGATGATGTTCTTTTGGATGTTTGGGAGTGAGGAGGGAAGAAAATGACTCCAGGAAATTCTCCGGGAACAGACGATGTTCTGGTAGAAGTTTGGGAGTTAGGAGGGAAGAAAATGACTCCAGGCAAGTCTCCAGGAACAGATGATGTTCTGGTGGAAGTTAGGGAGTTAGGTGGGAAGTAAATGACTCCAGGAAAGTCTCCAGGAACAGACGGTGTTCTGGTGGAAGTTTGGGAGTGAGTAGGGAAGAAAATGACTCCAGGAAAGTCTCCAAGAACACACAGTGTTCTGGTGGACGTTTGCGAGTGAGGAGGGAAGAAAATGACTCCAGGAAAGTCTCCAGGAACAGACGGTGTTCTGGTGGAAGTTTGGGAGAGAGGAGGGAAGAAAATGACTCCAGGAAAGTCTCCTGGAACAGACAATGTTCTCTTGGAAGTTTAGGAGTGAGGAGGCAATAAAATAACTCTAGGAAAGTCTCCAGGAACAGATGATGTTCTGTTGGAAGTTTAGGAGTTAGGAGGGAAGAAAATGACTCCAGGAAAGTCTCCAGGAACAGATGATGTTCTGTTGGAAGTTTGGGAGTTGAGGGAAGACAATGACTCCAGGAAAGTCTCCAGGAACAGATGATGTTCTTCTGGAAGTTTGGGAGTTGAGGGAAGAAAATGACTCCAGGAAAGTCTCCAGGAACAGACGGTGTTCTGGTGGAATTTTGGGAGTGAGGAGGGAAGAAAATGACTCCAGGAAAGTCTCCAGGAACAGACAATGTTCTGTTGGAAGTTTGGGAGTTAGGAGGGAAGAAAATGACTTCAGGAAATTCTGGTGGAAGTTTGGGAGTTAGGAGGGAATAAAATGACTCCAGGAAAGTCTCCCGGAACAGACGATGTTCTGGTGGAAATTTGGTATTTAGGAAGGAAGAAAATGACTCCAGGAAAGTCTCCAGGAACAGACAATCTTCTAGTGGATGTTTGGGAGTTAGGAGAAGTAAATTACTCCAAGAAAGTCTCCAGGAACAGATGATGTTGTGGTGGTGGTTTGGGAGTTAGGAGGGAAGAAAACGACTCCAGGAAAGTCTCCTGGAACAGATGATATTCTGGTAGAAGTTTCGGAGTTAGGAGGGAAGAAATTTATTCCAGGAAAGTCTCCTGGAACAGATGATTTTCTGTTGGATGTTTGGGAGTTAGGAGGGAAGAAAGTGATAAAAGTCTGGCAGATTTTTTACAGTATTTTAAAAGGAGGGAAGGTACCAGCATCCTGAAAAAGCTGAGGTTGTTATACCTAGAGACGGTGAAGACCCAGCTGATCCAGCTTTATATAGGCTCATCTCAATTTTAAACCATGGTTATCAAGTGTTTATGTCTATAATGGCTAGAAGAATGGCAAAGGTGATGCAAAAATCGATATAGACCAGTGTGGTTTTGTGGAGGGGAGAGAAATATTTGACAGCATTAAAAGAACAATGATGATTCTGAAGGAGCAGAACGTAAAAAAATACTGCTTATTGGTAGGTCTTGATGCAGTGAAAGCATTTGACAGACTAAACTGTGATTTTATCAGTAGGGCAATGGAAGCATTTGCAGTTCTTGATACAGTAATAAGGTTCATTTGAAGGATATATGAGGAATCAGAGGCAAAACTCAACGTGGGAGAATTCCTCTCTGGTAAGTTATATCTGAACAGAGGAACCAAGCAGAGGTGTCCACTTTCCCCTTTGTTAATTTGTTATATTTAGAACCACTGGGAAAGAAAATAAGGGATTCAGAGATTCAAAGATATAATCCGTACACTGTTCAAGAAAAGATGACATTATCTGCAGATGACATTTTGTACCTGATGGAACCAGAAATGGACATCTCAGTGTTGTGAAATATTCTGAGACCGTTCTGGGTTTTTTGGGGATATAAAGTTAATGAAGATAAAGGCTATAGGTATAAACTATGTATTCACTCATAAATTGGTTCAGCAATACCCATATTTATGGGGACATGATAAAATGAAGTATTTAGGAGTATGGATTAAAAAGGATTCAGTTATGGCAGCTAAGGATATGTGAGGAAGAGACTAAATAAAAGATAATACAAAAACTGAGAAAATGAAAGATCTGATATTGTCCTTTTCATTCTTCCTCACTGATGGCTCTGACTTGGCTGGTTTCTAAGACTTTAGAATACGAGTCTCAAGCTACAACCTCTACCCATAGTGCACCATACCTTTAACTCCCTAGATCTCATTTGCCACACGCTGCATTCAGCCATGGTTCCAGTCTCGAGCTAGTGGTGTTGATCTTTTTGCAGACATGGTTCCAGTCTCAAGCTAGTGGTATTGGTCTTTTTGCAGATACGTACAGTTATTAGAACATTTTTTTTCTATATATTTCTTGGATTCTTCCTTTTCTTCTTCTTTATTTCTCCTCCCTCCTGTTTGTCGTTAGGGACTTTAGAGTACCTCTTAGCTTTCTCTTGTGCCGTTGGCACTCTGCTGTTCTGTTAAAAAAAAAAAAATATATATATATATATATATATATATATATATATATATATATATTTTTTTTTTTTTTTTTTCTAGTTTAAAACTTAGTTGATATAGTTAGTATAATTATTGGCTGTTATTAGTGGTAGCTGGATTTCCTTTTTGCGTGTGTGTGTGTGTGTGTGTGTGTGTGTGTGTGTGTGTGTGTGTGTGTGTGTGTGTGTGTGTGTGTGTGTGTATGTATGCCTACACCTGTTATTGTGGCTTCTGTCTCTCTCTGGTCATGTCTGAGAAACCAACAGATTTCAAGAGATGCACTTTTTTTGGGCGCAAGATCCCCAAGTCTGATGACCACAACAAGTACATCTGTTGCTTAGGACCAGGTGCTTTGGCCGAACACAGGAAAAGCTCATTTTAAACGGCTTGCTGCCTCCATCCTCCACTTCTGTGGCTCAACCCCCCTTTAAACATGTTGACTCCAAGCACCCCATCTCAACATCCTCAGGGGATTTTTCTGAGCATGGTCCGAAAAGATCTAGGGTCTCTGATCTGTCCACATTGGATCCGAGTGCCTCCAGAAAGTTGTCAGATCCGAAGATCTTTTCAAATCCATCATCTGTGATTCCAGTCGTGTCAAAGCAAGTGTCCAATCCGAAGGTTCTGTCGGAACCATCTTCCTCGGCTCCTAGTTCCTTTATGGGGCCAGAATGAACGAGTCTGATCCCCTGTTCCAGGCACCTCCTCGTCAGATCCCAGAGCTTCAAATCTGGTAGTTATGAGCCTTATACTGGCCTTCCAGATGGAACTGGTATCCCCAGCTCTTCCCTCGAAGGTCCTTCAAACGCCATCCAAATCAAGGCATGCCTCCTCGGCATCTTCCAGGTTTTACCAAAGCTTCACCAAGGCCAATATAGACTGGATGGTGTGGAAGTTCCTCAGGGCACAGATCCAGATGGGGTCTTGCCATCTCCGTCCCATCTCGGGTCTACTTTGCAGACTTCTTTTCCAATCTGACCTCTGATTTCAGAATCCCAGATGCCTGGGTACCCTAGAGAGTTGATGTCAAATCCGAGGAAGCTTCGGTCTTCAACTCTGACTACATCACTGACAAGCCCTGCTGCATTTTTGTTGGATCAGAGAGAGTCTCAGATCTGAGACATCTCTGCTGACTTTACAGGGTTGTTTTCGGCTCTGACTTTGTTGGATCTGTCACTTCCCCATGGGGCTTTGGCCTTCGACAGCTTGGGCCTGCTTCTCTCAGGAGGTCTTGGATCCATGGGTGGCTCTGCTCTTTCCCCTCCAGTGACTTTGGGTCCAAGGGAGAGGGAGGGGATCTCCCCAAGTGTATCAGCTTTCTGGGTTGGAGAAACGGCTTTCTCTAGGATTAGAGAGTCATCTCCTCACACTCAGAGTCTGCCCTGTCCTTCATTGGATCTGAGCACTGAGCTCATCACTCCTGCCCTAGGACAGCCTGTCCCGAGGAGCCTCCAGGCTACTTCCTACCAGAGAGTCCCTCCTTCTTTCGATACCTCCCCAGAACACCCCACGGAGGAGGTCCATCGAAAGAAAAAATGTAAAAGGAGACACATAGACTCCCCTATGGAATCCCTCACCGAGGACACTGATTTCGATGAGGGAGAAGGATCTCCCTGATCACCACCTGAGGACATCTCCTTCGGAGACTTTCTGGAACTTCTTCGGCAGAAAGGTGGATGGTCTGCCTAACCTCCTTCTTCTGAGGAATCATTCCTGGAAGCTTTTGGGATGGGCCCATCTACGTCCTGGCTGACTCCCCTGGTGGATGAGCTGATAGATCTAGTCTCCCACTGGGCCTGGAAGGAACTGGACATGGTTGAGCCTTTTCCTAAGAGCCCTGACATGTTCCTTAGTCTGCCATTGGATCATATGCATTGGAGTAAAGGTATTCCTGTAGATGCCTTTGTTGTTGCAGTAGCCACTAAAAAGGAGCTACCAGAGCAAAGCTCCACCATCCATCCACCAAAAAAGGAGTGTAGGGGTTTGGACAGACATGGAAAGCACTTTTATGCCTCAGCTACTTTTGCACTGAGGTCATTGAACTAAGTGGCACACTTCATCCATTTGCAGAGAGACCTGGTTAAGGAATTATCCATCTCTCTTGCTGAGTCCATGTTGGAGGAGGGCTTGAAAAAGGTCTCTCCCTAACTGGCTACCCCTGCCAGTTCCTTGATAAGGTTGAGTTTGCATGCAGCGGAAGGCACCTCATGAGCAGTTGGCGCAGGCATAGCCATCAGGAGACATGCCTGAATGTGGATTTGTGACTTTGCAGTACCTTTTATGGTGTCATTCATTAATGCCCCCTTTGACGGGTCATCCTTGTTTGGACCATCTGTGAAAGACGCATTAACCCACAGCGAGCAAGAAGGAAAGACCTTGTCTGCCATGGGAATCAAGCTTTCTATTCATCAGAGGACATTCTCTAGGAACTAGAGAAGAGGCAAGTAAACTTGGTTCAGGAATTCTCACATGTGGTGTGATACTTCTTCCAGAGGGGGAGGGGAGGTTTCAACGGCAGGCACACCACAGTGTTGAGGGGGGGTCTGCAGAATCAGAAACCCTTCCCTGGTAGGCCTTGTCAGCATTCCTGAAGCACTGCCCAACTGTCAATTTCTGAAGGCAGTCAGGAGTCGTCTATCCTTGCAGCTAGATGCCTGGACAATTATAACAAACAACACTTGAGTGCTAAATGTAATATCCAGAGGCTATTACATTCCCTTTTCTCTGACACCTCCAAGTCCAAGAAGAAAACTCCCCAATGTCCCATCCAGTCAGAGGGAGTACGCAGTATGAGAAGTTCAAAAACTTCTACAAAAAAGTCATTCAAGAGGTCCTGACTGAGCACAGAGCATTCAGAATGTATTCTTTTGTAGTGCCGAAAAAGACAGGGGACCTGAGACCTATTCTGGACCTCAGCAACTTGAATCATTTCATAAAGAAGTCAGAGTTCTGAATGGTTACGGTTCAGTCCATTCTGACACTTTTGAGCAAGGATGATTGGATGTGTTCTGTGGATCTGTAAAGTTTATTTTGTAATGATAACTCTGTCCCAGCCATGCTGTGGCTAACTAGGCTGTGCTCTTCTGCTTACCAGCCGCACTAACAGTGTTTTAGTATTTTACTCCTCTATGGAGGATTGTGCACTGACACCTTCGCTCATAGGTACTGAACAGTCCCCCTCTACCCCAGTTTAGAATACTTAACTGCTTATACCCAACCCAACTGTTTTGTTAGTGCTATTACTGTACACTTAGCTGAATTTTTGGGTATTTAACTGTGTGTTAAGCTAGTTTTTTTTCTGTGATAATTAGCTAGTTGGAGAACTTTGTATCTTTAATAGCATCTGTTACAATTGCTATGCATAGTGTAAAGTGTTTTGAAGGACTACTTGTGTAGAGTTTGATAACTGAAGCTTATGTGTAGTTTATATCTAGACTCTCTGCTCGCCTTATCAGTTATCTGTATGCTCCTAAATAGCTGATTAACCTGTTAATCTGTTTGCTTATACCTGCATTTTAATTACAATTATCTCCTCTCATTATTTTTCTCCTGTTTTTTTTTTTTTCTGCCTCTCTACCTACTCTGCTCTGCCTACTGGCCCTGCCCTCCAGGACAACTAAGAACAGTCACAGAATCTATTTTTCTCCCAGATGGACTTACTTCCCCAACAGGAAAGTCTCTCTGAAGTGACAGGAAAGGAATTTCAAGAAAGTATGTTATATGGAACTAATTCTAATTTAACTTGATTGTAACATTACTCTAACACTTACTAGGAGCTAGGAAAGGACTCCGGCCTGAGAAGCCTGCAGCCAAAGCCCCCATATCTACTTCATCCCATCTCATCCATTCCTTTACCTTTCTAACCCCTAGAGTGATTTCCTCACCCCATATATTTTATTTTGGCCACTAGATAGCAGTCTTTACCCACCTAAAACCTCTCCTCACCAAATTCTCTCACCATAACATATATCTAGTTTCTTTTTCACCCTCTTTTTTTCTCAAACTGCTTGTTAATTAGTCCTACCTTCCTCTGACTTTCATCCTATTCCCCCAACACAGTCCCCTAAGCAGACCTCTAACCAGCCTGATTCACCCTCTGTACTTGCCTTCACCTTACAGATAGTTTTTTAACACCGTCTGTCCTGCCAACTTTCTTTCCTTGGGTCTACCCTCTCCATTCGCCCTGTGCGCTCACTCCGCTCCCCTACCCTACCCCGAAATCCCACCCCAGTGCACCTGACCTTATACTTCCCTAGCCACACCCCCAACCCTCGGCAAGCAATCAACCACCTACAGTGCTCTTATCAGTTTACAATTTTTGGCACCTTTTTGTTAACCCAGTCTGTTCAACAGCTAATTGTCCCTCTCTCAGCCCCACCACGTAACTGGTTTTCATTTCTGCCAGTTATCTTAATCTCCTCTTCCCTACACCCCTCACTATGTATAGCCACTGCTGATGAACACACCTTAACATTCTTCTCCTATCCATTGGGCTAACCTTTCTTTCTATTGATATCTCATGATGTAACTTGTTATGAATCCGTAACCTTTGCTAAATTTCAACACCCATAAGACAAACAAGCCCACTCACTCCTATACTCTCTGTAACACATAGTAACATAACTTCTTCCTCATCCTACCTTCTACCACAGTTTCATAGACTAACCCGTATTAAATATCACCAGTTGAGAAAAGCAGACCCTTCTCTCTGTAAACTTATCAAACTATCATTAAACCCTCATAATTGTTTACTACTACATGGTGACATCCATCCAAACCCTGGTCCTAACTATACCAACCTTAATACTTCATCAGCAAATATTTCTACTCCTCTCTCACTCCCAAAAAGCCCAGACTCTCTACTTACAGGTCACCTCAATATATGCAGTGTAAATAATAAAATAACCCAGCTACATGCCCTGTTAGACACCTATTCCTTTGACATCTTATGCCTTACTGAAACTTGGCTTAAACCCACAACTAAAGACAATGACATTGTCCCACCAGGCTATAACATTCTCAGACTTGACCATCTAAATAAAAAGGGTGGTGGGGTAGCAATACTGTTCAAATCTGAATTGAAGGTCACAGCACTAGATACCCATCCACCGCCACCTAATAATGCTGAAATTCTAACCTCTAAGCTCCAAATTAATACAAAAAAGCTATATACATTATTTTCTCATATATCCCCCCAGGTAATAAGATCAGTACTCTTAAAAATACCCTTAGCTGGCTTTCCATGTCCCTACAACAAGAAACCATACGTCTTGGTGATTTCAATATTCATTGGAATGGATGTACTGTTGCCAACCCAACTTCTCATATAAACCTCTTTGGCTTCCAGCAAACCATTACCTTCCCTACCAGAACCCACAAACCTAGCAAGAAACAAACCATATTAGATTGGATACTAGTTAATAGTAACCCCCATGCCTATAAAACAGGTATACTCCCAGATGACATGTGACCACTCTCTTACTTTCATTACTAGTTGGATACTAGTTAATAGTAACCCCCATGCTTATAAAACAGGTATACTCCCAGATGACATGTGACCACTCTCTTACTTTCATTACTAGTTGGATACTAGTTAATAGTAACTCCCATGCCTATAAAACAGGTATACTCCCAGATGACATGTGACCACTCTCTTACTTTCATTACTAGGCAAAAGACCCACTTTCACAATCAAATAGCATTTAGAACTACCAGAAACAAGATAGACTTCAACCCTTATAACTTCCAAGCTGAGCTCAAAGCCTGCAATTGGTCACCCCTAAAATACCTATCTCTTGACGATGCAGTTTCTTTCTTTAACAAAAAATGTTTGCAAATCCTAGACCACCATGCTCCCACCTGCACTTTTAGAATTAAAAACAAACCAGCTCCCTGGCTCTCTAAAGACACAAGGCTTAACATTTGACTAAAAAATAAACTCTGGTCCAAATGGAGAAAAACTAAAAACCCAGTTGACCACCTTAACTTTAGAAAACTTCGTAACGCTACAAAAAATCTATATTCCGTGACAAAAAGAACTACTACCTCAAACTCCAACAGACCCAACAGCAAAACCTACATAAGTTCTGGTCAGGAATCAATAAACTACTCCACCCAGGACAGTCCAAAACGCCCACCCCTTCAAACTTAATCAAACTTCTCCCAACCAAATTGCTGACACCTTTAATAAATTTTTCTCTGATACAGTTCAATCACTAGCTAATACCTTACCACCTGTTACCACTACCAAACTATCCCCACTACCCAACTTGCCCCAGACATTTAACCTCCAACCTGTTCCAACATCTCTCATACACTCCCTACTTCTCAAACTTAAACCATGTACACCATCAGCTGACCTCCTCCCAGCTGAATACCTGCAAATTGCAGCTGGTATACTTGCCTACCCTATTTCTATCTTAATAAACAGAACCATTTTGGAATCCTATGTGCCATCCATCTGGAAAGTCTCACATATTATCCCTTTGCATAAGGGAGGTACCTCTAATGACTTATCAAACTTCCGCCCCATAGCCCTTCTCTCTCCTCTAGCAAAAATTATGGAGAGATGTATCCACCGTCAGTTACTGAATCATCTCCTCCAAAATGACCTACTAGTGGACTGCCAACATGGTTTCAGACCTTACCCTAGTACTACTACTGCTCTTCTATCCTTTACAGACTGCATTAATAAAAATAGTGATACTAACCTGCTATCTTCTGCTCTTTTCATAGACCTCTCAGAGGCCGTTGATATGGTTAACCACCAACTATTGACAGGGATACTTAAATCACTTTCTCTTGATTCTAAATTAGTACAATGGTTCCAAAACTATCTGGAAAACAGAAAACAAGCAGTCCTGTGGGACAATAAACTATCCTCTCAGCTTTTAGTCACCTTTGGAGTCCCACAAGGATCAGTTCTTGGACCACTCCTTTTTACTATTTTCATTAATGATCTGAAAACTTCCCTTCCCCAAGCTACGTGCATACAATATGCCGATGATTTAGCTCTGATATGTGCTGCATCTTCTCCAGCAGGACTCCAATCCAATACTACACAGTCTTTACCCAAGTAGAAAACTGGTTCCATCAAAGATGTCTCCTCCTTAACCCAAAAAAACGAAATAATTACTTTTTACTCCTACACAGAAATCCCCCCTATAAATGTCATAGTTACATCAAATAATGGCACAGAAATTGCTTCCGACGCCACCACCAAACTCCTGGTTGTAACTATTGACAACAATCTCAACTTTAGCACACACATAAATACAAATATTAAATCAGTTAATAGAAAACTTGGATTCCTTTATAGGATCAAGCCTTTTCTCACAGCCTCAGCTAAGATTTCCATTGCTCAGACCCACCTCATTTCCATCCTTCTCTACACCTCCCCTATATATACTAACTTATCCAAAAGCAACCTGAATAAACTAGCAACCTCCTACAACAACATAGCCAAATTTGCCACCGATGCCCCCTTTCGTACCCGCCATTGTCATAATCTTAAACTTCTAGGATGGCTGGAAGTTCACAACCAAATACTTTTCCAGCAACTCATTTTTTTCCACAAGATCATACATCATCCTACAAATGCTCCCATACTCTGTAACCTCTTTAACTCCTATAAAAATGTACCAACCCTAAGATCCGCAAAAAAGCTACAAGTAGCCACCATAAAATCCACCAACAAATCCTGGGACTGCCTGTTCTCAAATGCTGTCGACAATACTTGGAACAAACTTCCAAGTGAAATGACATCCCTGACTTCCACCAACCTTTTCAAGAAACAATTGAAAATCTTCATTAAAAACCAATGGCTTTGCTTCTGCTCTAATCCTGACTGATACTAATTCTCCTATTTGTCTAAATACTTCTCAGCTAAAAAACCTTTTTCTAATATTTTCTCTATGCTCCACACTGTCTTAAAATCAAAACATTTTTTTGTCTAACTGTTTGTTGACTGCCCTGCTGTCCTGAGGAAACTCATGTACAGCAAATATTTTTTGTTATTTTCTTTCTTAATACAACTGTAAAATAACAGTCTGTCTAATATGTGTAACCTATAACTGATTTGTAAAAAATTTTGCTAAGCAGTTGCAATACTTATGTAAATTGTTTTAGTTTTTCCACTGTTTTTGTGGACTCTATGTATGTATAAAATTTTTTTCTCTGAGCTTTTCTCCTCAGGCCTGTACTGAAAATGGACATATATCCAGTTAGACTAGCCTGGTCAACAAATGTAAAATAAATAAATAAATAATCTTCAGGACACATAATATCCTATCAAAATTGACAGATGCTCTAGAAGACATTTGCACTTTTGACTTGGAGGCAGTCATTACCAGTTCAGAGCACTGCCCTTTGGACTCACCACAGCTCCTTGGGTGTTTACCAAAGGTTTAGCAGTCATAGCTGCTCACCTGAGGAGAAAAGGATTCCAAGTATTTCCATACCTAGAAGACTGGCTTTTTACTGCACCAATAAGGCATCTTCTGCTACAGTTAGAGACTATCTAGTGAGAATCTTCAACCACTTTGGCATTACAATAAACCTGACAAAATCAAACTTGACACATGCCTAGAACCTAGAGTTCATAGGAACACAATTGGACACAACAACACAAGTGGCCTCTTTACTGATGCATTGCATATTATCTGTAAGACAACAGGTTCAAGATTTATTAGCTCTTCCTTCACTTCCAGCAAGGTTGGTTCTACTGGCTGTGGGGTCAAAGGCAGCTGTGATCATTGTAGTCCCCTTAGAGAGGTTTTTTATGAGGATTCTCCAGTTGACTATAGTGTTTCAATAATCCATTTTTGTCACCTGCTATCTGCTCCCATAAAACTGTCTTCGATCTGCAGGAAAATCTACAGTGGTAGATACAGTCAAATGCCCTGTCTCTGGGCAGGCCCTTCTCTCTTCTCCCCGCCATAGCCACAGTGACCACGGATACTTCCTAGTTTGGGTGGAGGGGTGCACTACCAAGGAAAGATGGTCTGAGGCATGTGGTCACCTTTATAGACCAAACAGTACATCAGTGTCCTAGAGATGAGAGCAGTCATCCATACGTTGCAAACCTTTCAGGATGCTGTCCCCCTGGAGACAATTACAATTCATACAGATATGTCAGTAGTCTGGAACATCAACAAGCAAGAAGGAAGCTGTTCTTACCCATTGTGCAGGGATGCCATGAGAGTTTGGGAATGGGTGATATCTTTGGACTATTTTCTGATTGCGACACACATTCTGGAGGTAAACAACGTTCTGGCAGACTCAGCAGGTCCATTCTGACACCTCACAAGTGGTCCCGCATCCATTCCGTAGCAAACAAGATGTTCAGCCATTGGTTTATAGGTTCATAGGTTGGTACTAGGCTATCGGCCCTAGGGCCTATACAAGCCTAGGCATAACAATTCCTTGGCTATTTCTTCCTACACTATTTACTTCTCTGAACCCCTGTCTAGCAGGACGACTGACGTGATCCCCGGGGTGAATTTCCTTTCTCCCATCCAGTCATCAAGGTTCCTTTTGAAGAGGGCAAAGAGACGCTCTGCTTGACATGTATGGGCAATCTATTTCAGAGTCTGGGGAGTCTCTGGGTCAGGAACCTATCCCTCCAGCATGTTTTGTTTATAGTAATGACAAGGTTTAGATCCCTGGAGTGTGTGACTCTGAGGGATAGGTATTTCTTTAAGTGTAGCATGTCCAACAGCTCTGGGTTTGACATGGCCGTGTATGTTAAGCAGAGATCGCCTTAGAGTAGACGAAATGCGACAGAGTATAGCTGGAGTTTTTTAAGGCAGTCAGCATAGGGCATCTGCTTTAGGCCTGTGATTCTTTTAGTGAGGTATTTCTGTGGCTTTTCCAGTTGTTGCAGATGTCTTGAGAGGTCCATACCAAATGGGGCGTTGTATTCTATAATGGGTCTAATGAGGGATGAGTACAGTGGGACAATGACCTCCTTTTTTCTGGATGAAAAGCCCTTAGTGATGAGGTGTGCCACATAGAAGGATTTCCTGACTGTTGTGGCAATGTGGTTATTGAAGGTGAGACCACTGTCCACCTGTGTCCCTAAGTCTCTTAACACACTTAAAGTGTTTAGTGTACTGCCAGCTATGTGGTAATTCACAGGTACATGTTTTTTTCCAAAGGGGATAACTATACATTTCTAAGCACTGAGCTTGAGCCCATGGCTCTGGCACCAAGCATCTGTTTCTGTAAGGCCCTTTTGTAGAATATCCACATCATTTGGGGATTCAATAATGGCTCTCAGTTTGCAGTCATCTGCAAACGTTGTTAGCCAGAGTCCCTTAGTGTTGGCCTGTACTTCAGAGAAGTAGATGCCAAACAAGAGCGGTCCCAGGACTGAACCCTGAGGTACTCCACTTGTCACTTGTCTGGAGCTGGATTTGGAGTCAGCTACATTTACAGTGTGGGTTCTGTCAGTAAGCCAGTTGGCAACCCATCGAGTGACGTAGGGATTAATGCCTAGCTTAGTAAGTTCATCTATGATTCCAGAGTGGGGGATGGTGTCAAAGGCCTTGGCGAGGTCCAGATAGGCTGTGTGGACTGCCTTACCCTCGTCCACGGCTCTGGAGACTGATTTGAAGAAGTCAGTCAGGTTCAGGAGACAAGATCGTCCCTTCACGAACCCAACCTGGGTGGGGTCCAGTGTTTGATGGTTGCCAATGTCTTTGTTTATAAGTTCCATGATAGTACGTTCCATGGCCTTGCAGGTCAGGCTCGTCAGACTGTTGGGGCGGTAGTTCCCGGGATCCAAGGTATATCCCCCCTTGTGGAGTGGGATAACTGTAGCTGTGCGCCACTCAGTGTGCACGAAGCCTGAGGTGAGGGTATGATTAAACATGACACTTAGGTGAGGTGCCCGTTCATTTTGTAGTTCATGTAGTACACGGCCCAGGATGTCATCTGGTCCCATGGATGCTGTATTCTTAGCTTTGGAGAATGCGTTTTTTACCTGTGTGGCCATTATTACCGGAATTTGGCAATCTTCCGGTATTGAGATGGGCCATTTAGGGGGTGAGAGGGGGTGAAGTTGGCACTGAATCGATCTGCCAGGATATTGACAATATCCTTGGGATCAGTGTATTTAATGCCAGTATGTTGTAGCTCAGAGCAGATCTGAGCATTGCCATTTAGATTCTTGACATAGTTATAGAATGACTTGTGGTTGTCTTTGGAATCTTTGGCAATTTTATTTTCGTAACTAGCTTTGGAGGATTTTATGAGGGATCTCAGCTTCTTACTGAGGCTGGTAAGGGAGTTTTTTGCATCTCTTTTCTGCAACAGTTTCTTCCTTTTGTTGTAAAGTTTGTTTATGGCAGGGGACCACCAGATTGGCTTCCTTTTTTTGGAGGAGAGCATCTTGGTTCTGTTTGGGATGGCACGATTCATGCATGAGTGGATGTGCTCGTACAGTGCGTTAGTGTAGGACTCAGCAGTCGAACATTCAGTTCCCGTCTGCATGGGTGTCATGAAGTTTGTAACTTTGACTTGAGTAGCATACAGTTGGCTTTGGAGAAGCTTTTTATGGAGGTTTCCTTACTGGGGTGGGGGTGGGATGTGGATGTTAAGGGTGATTAGCTTATGGTCTGACCTGACCAACGAGGGGGTGACCATAGGTGTGGAGCATCGATTTCCCATGTTGGTAATGACCAGGTCTAGGATATTGGAGCCCCTGGTGGGACTATGGATTAGTTGATCCAGGGCATTGGAATTTATGAATTTCAAGAACCGTTGGGCAAAGGGGTTGGTACACAAGTAGTTTTCCCAGTTAATTGCAGGGTAGTTGAAATCACCCAGTATTAGGGTGTTTGGTTGTATCTTAATATTTTACAGTATGTTTAGAAAGGTGTAGTGAGAATCTTGGGGCATGGTGGGGGATCTGTAGCAAGCTACAATTTGAATTGCAGTCTTACCTAGTGTTAGTTGCACCTGGTGAATTTCAGATGCATTGTGTTGGGCAACTAACCTGGTGGTGTGAATATCCGTGGTGAACATGGACACTCCTCCACGTTTAGTGTTTCGTTCCTGGTTTGGTGGCTGAAAAGTGTGGTAAGAGTTGTAGCCTGGTATTGCAGGGGTGCCCTCTGGAGCCTTGAACCAGGTCTCAGTTACTGCACAGATATCGATGTTCTCCATTTTTAGGAGTGCCTCGAGAGAGTGCATTTTGAGGTTTAGACTTCTAGCATTGAGTAGCATTGCCTTCAGATGTTGCATGCTTGTACCTGTTATGGTGGTGATTTTGTCCTTTGAACTTTGCCTAAAAAAGGCACTATAGGGGTGGCAAGAGCCTTGTTGCGACCTTTTTGCCTCTGTCCTGAATTTGAAGTGCAACAAGTATTTTGCTTTTGATTCCCCCAAAGTGGGAGTCACCAAGGAATGATGTAGTTTATATCTGGCCCCCAGGTCTCCTTTATGCTTACCCTCCACTTCTGTTGATCCCAAAAGTTTTACAGAAAGCCAGCAGGTTGAAGACCTCAGTAATCCTCATTGTGCCTTTCTGACCTCTCCAGATGTGGTTCCCCTTCCTTTGGTCTCACCTCAAGTATCTTCCTTGGATTCTGGATCCCATACAAGATCTCATTTCTCACCCATCAGAAAGACAGCTTCTCAGTCTTCACACCCTAAAACTGAGCACATGGTTTCTCCACTTCCAGTTATTGTAAGGAAGTCCAGGCTCTCCCTCTCCATCCATGACATTATCCTGGCCTCTCAGAGGGTTTCCACTAAAAAGGAGCACAACAACAGGTGGAAGTGGTTCTCAATTTGGGCATCATAGGAGAATATTGATCCTTTCTCAGCGTCCACAGCAGCAATTCTCCTCTTTCTTAGCACTGTTTTTCAGGAAGGAGCCATTTTCTCCACCATCAAACTTTAACTAGCTGCCATCTCCTAGTTTCATGTTGGGAAGAGCATCTCCTCTCTCTCTTTTCTTCCAAATTATGTAAAGCTTTCCTGAAGGGAATTTTTCAGCTTAGACCTCCAATGAAAGATCCCTCTCCCCTTGGGATCTCACTTTGGTACTGCAAGGTCATACCCAGAAGCCCTTTGAACCGGCTGATTCTTGTGACATTAAATTTCTCTCTTGAAAAGCAATTGTTTTGGTGGCTATTACTTCTGCTAAGAGAATATCAGAGCTTCAAGCTTTGTCAGCAAGATCTCTTTACATCATTTTTCATAAAGACAGGGTATCCTTAAGAACAAATCCGTCCTTCATGCCTAAGGTGGCCACAAAGTCTAACATTAACCAGTCCATCCAATTACCAGTGTTCTTCCCCAAATTCTCAAATAAAGGTAAATATAGATGTTCATAGGCAACTACGTTTCTACCTACAATGGACAAAGAGGCATAGGAAATCTAATCAACTGTTTGTCACTTTCTCAATAAACTGGCCAGATCAGGCAGTTTCAAAAATCACTCTAGCTAAATGGATAACAGACTGTATTTCATTCATTTGTTCTCAGAAAGGTATAGATTTGCCTCAACCTCCCAAGGCTCATCCCACCAGAACTATGGCTACATCATCTGCCTTTTCTTCCAGGGCCTCATTTGATGAGATTTGTGCTGCAACCACCTGGTCTAAGACTCATACCTTTGTCTCTCATTATAAATTGGATACTGTTTCTAGGAGCAGGGCATCCTTTGGCTTGACAGTGCTCTGGCACATCAGTCCTTGAGGGTTGACCAGGAGATATGTAGCTAGGGAATCTGACCCATCAGTAAGGAAGAATGAAAAAGACAACAGCAGATTTAGAAGTGATGTACTTACCATAACTAGGTATCTTGGTTGTCCATTTTATTCTTCCTCACATCCCTCCCAGCCATCCCCCATGCCTTTCGAGAAGTACTTGGAAGAATTTGGAACTCATGGGTTCCAGGTTTGAGCCTCAGATATTTTTCTTTCTCTGTAGTATTGTTATAATCCTTTCAGTTATAGGGCAGCAAACTCGATCTGGAGAGTTGAGGAAGATATGGCGCTTGTAGATAGAAGGAGGAGCTTGAGACTTGGATCTTAAAGGTTTAGAAAGGGGCTGAGTCAGCTCTGATATTGGATCCGAAACCCATCAGTTTGGAAGAATAAAAATGGACAACAGAGATACCTAGTTATGGTAAGTACATAACTTCTAAATCTTGCCTGTGGATATGGATAGCAAGGTACAAGCAGTAAAAAATATTTTAATCCTATTAGTTTTATACACAGGTCAGGCATCTTTTTATCAAACAGCAGTGAAGTTGTAGATAGTAATTAATAAAGAGTTGAAGGATTTTATTTGGGAGTGGAGGAGGGTAAGAGTCAAGTGGGATTAGTTGATCCTCCCAGTAGAACAAGGAGGTTTAGGATTACATGATTTGAAGGGCTATCTCAGAGCTACCCAGTTAAGGCTGTTATACATAACACAAGCAAAAAGCAACAATTCAAAGTGGAAAGGGATGATGATGAAATTGGTGGGGGGTAATTTAAGAAATCAGGAAAGAGTGGGATTTTCAATGCAGATCCTATTATATCCATAAAGTAGTAGAAAGTATACTGAAGAGAAAATAAACTGCAAGGAACCACCATGAAATAAAACTCACAATTTAATGAAGAAAACGAGCGCTTTCACACACACTCCGGTGCGCTTCATCAGGTTACATTCAGACAATAAAAACCATCCCTTAAATACAAAAACCATCATCACTCATTCAATTAAATAAATCAATTATTACCAATGATTAGAATTACTACAACTTTTCTTAAAAGGGCAATGACATCCTTTAAACAAGCATTTAAGCCTCATGCATACACATTTGATAAGTACATATTACAGATAGGAAAAATCATTAACCTATCACAATTGACTAACAAATCAATATGCCGCGTTCACCAAAATAACAAAGCCTAAAAGACGGTTACCTTATTAAGGACATTCATATTAGATTGGTGTTTACCCATATCAAACATTAATACTGAGTGTACACATACATAACCTGCCTGAAAGGCTTGACTTCCGGTATCTAGAATTACGCTTATTTAAATAGAAATACAAATATAGTTCCACTTTGTTTAAAATCTGTTCGCTTAAGATAACATAGTGTCATTGCTATCCCAAAGTAGACACATAGTATCAAATTTAAAAACATAAACAAAATCATATGAGTGAGTATACATCAAATATCCATAATCACTCTTATTGAAAAACAGTAAAAATGATTCCGTTTGTTTAAAACCTGATCGCTTAAAGCAATATGATGTCATACTATCTTAGATAGTATATGTAAAGCCTGCCTTGAAAGCATAAAAAATGCCATGTTATGTATATGTATATATATTTATTGGTATCATCCAAATGCATATTCAAATTTATTCATGTTACTGGTGTATACATACTAAACTATGCATAAGGCAATCAAAATATATACCATATCAAGAAATTATATATAAAAAATAGCCTAGCTAAGGCATATGTAAACATTTGGTTACTAATTAAATTAAAATTATGAACATGAGTGTGTATCAACCTACCATCTAAATAAAATATGATATATTCAGAACTGTTTAACAATTCAATATGATTACATCATACAGACCCTAAAAGCGCCGGTCGAATACTAAGAGTGGAATTGAGTCCTGGTTCTATGTGGGCTTTTAAATTTAAAATCCATCTTAGCTCACATAGTTCAAGTGTACCTAGATGGTCTCCTTCCCTTCTATTGTAGTTCACTACCTGGATTACTCTGAAACTAAACCCATGTTGAGGACAGTTATAACAGTGCTTGGCCAAGGCATTGGTAAGATTATTTTTCCTAATGTCATAAGTGTGGTTATATATGCGATCTCTAAACCTACGTGAGGTCATCCCTACATAATATGCATCACACATATTACATGTGGCCAAGTATATAACATTACGGGTGTCACAGGTGGCATAAAATGTTGGTTTGAAAGCCATGCTTATAACTGGAATTTCAAAGTCTTGAGATGTAGATATGTATTTACATGTGGAGCATTTTTTGCAAGGATAAGTACCTGTTTTATATTTAGCTCTAATGTCAACAGGCTGAATGTCCATCCTTTCCTTGCATAATAACCTCTTGAGGTTTAGACAATTACTAAATCTAAAAACAGGCTCTTTCCCAACTATCTGTAACAACAAGGGGTCAAGGAGCAAAATTTTCCAATTACTCTTAATAATCTTAATAATGTGTTCCACATCATTAGTATATTTAACTCCAAAGGCTAAATGTTTTTCATTCCTTCCTAAATGATGGGTATAACCTCTTCTCTTCTTATAGGTGGAAGTTTCAAGTACTGTTTCAATTATTTTATTAATCATGTTTAATGGGTATCCCCTATCAATGAAACATTTCTTCTGACATTCTATCAACCTCAAGGCATCCTGTTCATTACTACAGAGCCTGAGTATTCTGATTATTTGGCCTTTTACGATGTTACGAAAAATGTAGCGTGGATGCAAACTATGAAAGTGCAGGATACTGTTTTTCCAACATGGTTTCTTATATAGTGTAGTGGCTATGCTGTTATCAAACTGCTTCATGATGGTAATGTCTAGAAAATTCACACTTAGGGTTGAAAATTCATATGTGAAACTTCGGAACGAAGTAGTAAATTCCATGTAGAGTATAAATTCATGTAATGAGTCTGGGCCACCATTCCAAAACAACAGAATGTCGTCTACAAATCGCCTATACAAAATGACGTTCTTAAACCTTGCATCATTGAAGATGAAGTCTTTCTCCCATTGATAGATTGCCAAATTAGCATATGCATTAGCACAGGGAGTGCCCATAGCCACTCCCCATGTTTGAGCATATATTTGGTTTTCAAATAAAAAGATGTTATTATTTAAAACTAGATCAAGCAGACAACAAATTGTCATTTGTTCATTACTATCCATGGTCCCATATTCAACAAGACAAGTTCTTATGGCATCAAGGCCATAATCATTAGGTATGCTGGTAAATAAATTTTTAATATCCAGCGTTACCATTAAAGTGTCTCTACATATGTTATTCCTTATTGTATCATGTTCCAGGTCATATAAAAGATCATACGTATTTTTTAAGATAGTAGGAATTGTATTAACCAGTGTACCTAATTTAGATTGTATATATAATGAGGCATTTTCTGTTACCCAATGTCTACCAGATACTATAGGGCGTAGAGGGGGTGGATCCTCCCCTTTATGCATTTTAGGAAGCCCTTTAATTATAGGGATCAAAGGGGAATCTATTATTAGAAAATCATGCAAAGATTTATCAATGCATCTAGTCATGAGCATATCATATATAGTATCATGCACATAGCTTATAATAGATTCTACCTTTGATCTATCTAGTAGTTTGTAAGCCATATCATTATTAAGCATCTTCTGCATTAGTTCTAAATAAAAGCAGGTATCCATGGCAACAACCCCTCCACCTTTGTCTGCTGGTTTAAAGACAATTCCTTTATCATCAGACAGACCATCTAAACAGCATTTCTGTATATGACTCAGATTCACATATCTACCGTTATGTTTCTTTTCTTTAAAATAAGAATAAATATTATTCTCACAGGAACGCATAAAGCATTCAACAGTATTAGGCATTGGTGGTATAAAACAGCTTTTTCTCTTACAAGCCTGTGAACCATAGTCCAAACTAATATTATTTGAAATAGTATCATTGAACAGTACCTTCAGTGATAATTTCCTCGTAAAGAGGCGTAAAGCTATCAGAGTGTCAGAGAGCGTGCTTCCCCTAGAGGGGATAAACGATAAACCTTTGTTCAAAATGAACTGTTCATCAGTGGAAAAAGTTCTAGATGTTAAATTAAAAAACAAACAGTTCAGTTTCTTGTTTTCCTCCTCGATTCCGAAGCTTCCCCCGACATCATCCTCTTTCCTCTTCCCCGACTGGTTGAGCGCGCTTGCGCTCTGCTCTTGTATGGGAGGGGGAAGTTTAAAGACACAGGAGCCATATAGGAGTTCATTGCAATATTAGCCTTAGGTCTGGCTCCCAAACTTTCGCTGTTGGTAAAACATTGTTGGTTGCATGGGATGGAGGCATTGGAAAGAGTAACTTCTCGGGTTGAGGTGTCACCCAAATGCTCTTCATTCATAGGGCAAACAATTGAGGGTTCAGTAGGCACAGCTGAGTCCGTGGCTGTCGACTGTATTGTGGCCGAGGAGTTAACAAGTTCCGGTTCATTTTTATAGTTAACCCTCGGCCAAACAAAAATACGGCCCATCTGAAAATCTTGACAGTCACATCTCAGTTTCTTAAGCTTGATCTGCTCAAGCCTATTACTATAAAGAGTAAGTTGCCTACACATATTATTAATTTTGGAAACACAAAAGTCACTTTTGTAGCTCATAGTAAGGCACTTGTGTTGCTCTTCAACCTTGGTTATCAAGTCTGTCTCTATGGGGGAAAAATAATCTATTAACAGATGGATATATTTATTACCAAAATCGATGTTCAATTGCTGCCATCTTCGTAACAGTTCGGGATGGCTGTCCCCATAGCTGGGCATGCACAAAACCCGCATGCCGCGTGGAATCATCTTGAAGTGAAGACAGGCTTCCAAATGCCTTCTTTGCCATATGAGTCTATAGAGCTGGTATAAGTCATTCTCTAAGCTCCTTAAAGACCCGTAAAAATCATGTAGATTCTCCGCACTGTTGGTTACCATTTTAGGAGTATCGCATTTAATATCCAGGTTAAGTAGCGGGTTTTCCCGTTGATGAAATAAACAGTTCCAACTATCGGTACCACCTGTACCTGCTGGATTGTAGTCCAATTCAATATTAGGCACATCCATCATGTAACGGTCAGCCAAGCAAAGGAACAACAACAATATTAGCAGCAAACAAAAGCCGACCATTCAAAGGTTCCTTACACCACAAACGCCGAAGCATGTAACTGAAGAGAAAATAAACTGCAAGGAACCACCATGAAATAAAACTCACAATTTAATGAAGAAAACGAGCGCTTTCACGCACACTCCGGTGCGCTTCATCAGGTTACATTCAGACAATAAAAACCATCCCTTAAATACAAAAACCATCATCACTCATTCAATTAAATAAATCAATTATTACCAATGATTAGAATTACTACAACTTTTCTTAAAAGGGCAATGACATCCTTTAAACAAGCATTTAAGCCTCATGCATACACATTTGATAAGTACATATTATAGATAGGAAAAATCATTAACCTATCACAATTGACTAACAAATCAATATGCCGCGTTCACCAAAATAACAAAGCCTAAAAGACAGTTACCTTATTAAGGACATTCATATTAGATTGGTGTTTACCCATATCAAACATTAATACTGAGAGTACACATACATAACCTGCCTGAAAGGGGCTGAGTCAGCTCTGATATTGGATCCGAAACCCATCAGTTTGGAAGAATAAAAATGGACAACAGAGATACCTAGTTATGGTAAGTGCATAACTTCTAAATCTTGCCTGTGGATATGGATAGCAAGGTACAAGCAGTAAAAAATATTTTAATCCTATTAGTTTTATACACAGGTCAGGCATCTTTTTATCAAACAGCAGTGAAGTTGTAGATAGTAATTAATAAAGAGTTGAAGGATTTTATTTGGGAGTGGAAGATGGTAAGAGTCAAGTGGGATTAGTTGATCCTCCCAGTAGAACAAGGAGGTATAGGATTACATGATTTGAAGGGCTATCTCAGAGCTACCCAGTTAAGGCTGTTAATACATAACACAAGCAAAAAGCAACAATTCAAAGTGGAAAGGGATGATGATGAAGTTGGTGGGGGGTAATTTAAGAAATCAGGAAAGAGTGGGATTTTCAATGCAGATCCTATTATATCCATAAAGTAGTAGAAAGTATACTAAGAACTAAATCAACACTGGAATGAAGAAAGGAGGTTCTGTCGATAGGGATGATCACAATTAGGGGTACAGAGAGTAGACAAGATGGGGCTGGAATTTACTGGAGGAAGCTATCAAAGGAACCAGGATTTGGGTAACACATAATTGGAGAAGGAAAGGGAAGAGAATCGGAAGAAGCCAAGAAGACGTTTGGATTGCAGGCTAGTGATTGCCTTCCTTAGCGAGGATTGATATTTGAATATAGACAAAGAGAAAGGGGATATGGAGAATCCTAAAAGAAAGACCTGCACTGGTTGAGTTTTCAACTGAATCTAGAACAGAAACTGCTGTTAAAAAGGACAATTAGTAGGGCATATAAAATATTGTTCAATAACTATAGAAGTCAATCAGAGGAGGTCAGAAAAGTTTGGGAGGAGAAATTCGACATGCAGTTCACAACAAAAGAATGGGGGGATGTATGCACAGCTTTCAAATACGCAACAAAGTCTAGAAGTTGTAGGGCTTTAGCCTGGATGTTTGCATAGATTTATTATTTTATTTATTTATTTTATTTTACATCTGTTAACCGGGACAGTCCGACTGGATACGTGTCCATTTTCAGCGGAGGCCCAGGGAGAAAACCTCCAAATCACAGATACAAGCAATAACAGTAATAAGCATAGCAGATTATAAGAAGAACAGCAATTACAGAGGTGATACATTATTCAAGAGTCTGTTCACTAAGACAGAGTAGGAATTACATTCACATAGGAGAAAAAACATAAGAATTTAACAGTTTTTCATTAATTATGGGACTAGGGTAAAACAGTAGATACTTAAAGCAGCTCCATGGAATATACATTTTGCAATATAGCATTTTTCTAAATAGTTAAATATTCTGTAGTATTCTACAGATATTGGAATAAATAGGCATTAGTTAAGAGAGTATAATTGACAGGGTGTCTATGGAGATACTTTTATATCCAAAGCGGACTTCAAAGAATTTTCCTCAGGTAGATGGCAAATGTTGGAGCTGTGATGAGGAAGAAAGAGGTATCTAGGAACATATGTTTTAGGAACGTAATGAGTTGGCAGAATTTAAAAATTCCCTACAGAGTACTGTTGCAGGAATAATGGGTAAGCAAATGAGTGTAACTAAGGAAATGATTTTTTGAGCTGGGATGCAGGATCTGAATTGCCTAGACCCAGTAAGGCCCTTGTTAAGTTTAACTCTGGTGGCCACCAAAAAAGCAATTACTAGAAAATGGAAATCAAAATTTAAACCAACTATACCTGAAGTAGTGGATATTGTAACAGAATAAAAGAACAGGAAGTGGGATCTTTAGTAAAAGGGTAGGAGTAAATTACACAGAAAGACTTGAAAATTGTGGAAATAATACATGCAGAAAATGATTTGGAGGAGGAATGAGGTTTAAGGGAAGGCAGAAACTGAATAATTTATGTAGTGTTGCTTAGATTATACATCGCTTATGTTATTATAGTGTTTGTAAATGTGAACTTGTTAATATGATTTGATTACTAATATAAGTGTAAGTTTGCCAGGTCTACTTTATGCGTTCGAAACACGAAAATCCCGAATCCAAATAGCACAACACAGAAAGAGCGAACCGCGAATATGTCGAACGTACTAAAGCGCAAAATTTAAAACCTCAAACTGTAATAGTTGGCCAACCCACCACCCACAACACACTACCCTAACACAATAAAAAAAAACACATATATACACTAAACAAAACCCTACTTCTAACCCTAAATTAAAGCTCCAAAACCCTACTGCTAACCCTACACTAAACCCCACATACACAACTATCTATGCACTATCCTTAACCCCTCCCTAACCCTAAAGTCCGTAACTACCGCACACTTCCCCTACGGAGCTATACCCAAACAAACTAAATATTCCACACACATACACTTAACAAAACCCTACACAAAACCTTACATACACTACCTACCTATGCACTTACCTTAACCCCTCCCTAACCCTAAGGAGCATAACTATCGCACACTTACGGACCTGTACCGCAGATGGGCCAACTATGCGAATTCAATATTTCCACTTTCGTGATTTCATTCGTTCGACATATTCGCAGTTCGCTCTTTACGTGTTGCGCTATTTGGATTCAGGTTTTTCAGCTTTCGAGCGCATAAAGTAGACCCAGTTTGCCTTATGTCACAAGTGATAATTTAATAAAATGTTTAAAAAAAATTGTCCCTCATTAAGTACATTTTCTTTCTGGGAAAATTTCTGGTCATCAGTCCAGCCATCCAGATATTTTTAAACTCTTCCGCCTGGTGACAATCAGCCCCTCTGATCAGTGTTTCCCATTCATTCCTCATAGAGGTTTTCATCTAGACTCTCCCCCTGCCCTCATGAGCTCCTAGGACCTTTAGTAGCTTTTGAAGGACACTATGCTGCTAGTCGTCTGGGAGGGGGGGCATGCAAGCTTCCCAGCATGGCTGCCCTTTAATCATAGGTTCATAGGTTCATTGGCAGGTACCAGGCTATTGGCCCTAGAGCCTATATAAACCTAGCCAAATGGTACTCTGGCTTTTGCCACCCAAGAAAATTATTTTCCTGTGCCCCTGTCAGGCAGAGAGCCACAGAAGTGATCCCCGGGGTGAATTTCCTATCTCCCATCCAATCATCAAGATTTTTCTTGAAGAGTGCTAATGAGGAGCTTTGTTTGATATAGATAGGTAGTTTGTTCCAGAGTATGGGAAGTCTCTGAGATAGGAATCTATCCCTCCAGCATGTTCTGTTTATTGCGGTGACAAGGTTTAGGTCCCTAGAGTGTGTAGCTCGGAGGGATTGGGATTTCTTTATGTGGAGCATGTCCAACAGCTCTGGGTTTGACATAGCTTTGTATGTTAGGCAGAGATCGCCTCTGAGTAGGTGATATGTGACAGAGTAAAGCTGGAGTTTTTTGAGACAGTCTGCATAGGGCATCTGTTTGAGGCCGGTAATCCTCTTTGTGAGGGATTTCTGTGGCCTTTCCATTTGTTGTAGATGTCTTGTGTGGTACATACCAAAAGGGGCGTTGTACTCTATAATGGGTCTAATGAGTGATGAGTAGAGGGAAACAATGACCTCTTTTTTCCTGGATGAGAAACCTTTTGTGATGAGGTGTGCCATGTAGAAGGATTTCCTGACTACTGTGGCGATGTGATTATCAAAGGAGAGACTACTGTCCACCTGTGTCCCAAGGTCTCTTATCACACTTTCAGTGTTAAGTAGACTACCGCCTATGTGGTAGTTCATGGGTACAGAGTTTTTACCAAAAGGGATGACAATGCACTTTTTGGCATTGAGCTTGAGGCTATGGCTTTGACACCAGGCATCTGTCTCAGTGAGGCCCTTTTGTAGGATGTCCACATCATTAGGAGATTTGATTATGGCTCCTAGTTTGCAGTCATCTGCGAACTTTATTAGCCAAAGACCTTCTCTGTTAGCCTGTACTTCAGAGAAGTAGATACCAAACAGGAGAGGACCTAGGACTGAACCTTGTGGTACTCCACTTGCCACTGGTCTGAAGTTGGATTTAGAGTCTGCTACTTTCACAGTGTGGGTTCAGTCAGTGAGCCAGTTGGCAATCCATCTTGTGACATAGGGATTTATACCTAGTTTAGTGAGTTTGTCTATAATTCCAGAGTGGGGGATGGTGTTGAAAACCTTAGCGAGATCTAGATAGGCTGTGTGTACCACCTTACCCTCATCTACAGCTTTGGTGACCACTTCAAAGAAGTCTGTCAGGTTTAGGAGACATGATCTGCCTTTTACCAACCCGAACTGGGTAGGGTCCAGAGTTTGGAGATTACCAATGTCATTGTTTATAAGTTCCATGATGATACGCTCCATAGCATTGCAGACCAGGCTCATCAGGCTAATGGGGCGGTAGTTTGCGGGGCCCGTGGTGGCTCCCCCTTTGTGGAGTGGGATAACTGTTGCTGTGCACCATTCAGTGGGCACAAAGCCTGAGGTGAGGCTATGATTGAACATGGTACTTAGTACCATGGGGTGCCAGTTCGTTCTGTAGTTCATCTAGAACACAGCCTGGGATGTTGTCAGGTCCCATGGATGCTGTGTTCTTGGCTTTGGAGAGTGTGTTTTTTACCTGTGCAGCCGTGATTACAGGTACTTTGCATTCTTCTGGTATAGAGATGGGCCCTTTAGGGGATGAGAGAGGATAAAATTAGCACTGAACCTATCTGCCAGGATGTTGGCAATATCAGTTGGTTTTGTATATTTAGTGCCATTGTGCTGTAACTCAGGGCAGATCTGAGTGTTGCCATTGAGATTCTTGACATAGCTATAGAATGCTTTCTGGTTGTCTTTAGAATCAGTGGTGATTTTGTTTTCGTAACTAGCTTTGGAGGATTTTATGATGGATCTCAGCTTCTTACTGAGCCTGACCACGGAGTTCCTCCAATCATGGGATTTTACACTTTTTTGCAACAGTTTCTTTCTTCTGTTGTAGAGTTTGCTTATAGCAGGGGACCACCAGATTGGCTTCCTTTTCTTGGAGGATAGCATCTTGGTTCTGTTAGGGATTTCACGATCCATGCACTTGTGTATGTGATTATAAAGTGCAATTGTATGGGATTCAGCAGTCATATCTCTATTGTCCATCAGCATGGGTGTCGTGAAGTTTGCCACTTCTGTCTTAAGAAGCGTGAAGTTGGCTTTGGAGAAATTTTTTACGGTGGTTTCCCACCGTTTACGGTGGGATGTGGATGTCTAGGGTGATTTGCTTGTGGTTGGATCGAATGTGGCTATTCAATGGCAGCACATCCTTCTGGTCTGGACATAGTGGTTTGCACTACCTAGACCTCCCACTTGCTTTTGTCCAAGCAGTGAGTCATATGCCAATCACTTCTATACTCCCACTCCACTCCCTCCGGCTCCAGTGTGTGTGTGAATCAAACATGGGTCATCTGGGTTTTAGTTTGGACTTTATCCTGTACAACATTGGAGTAGGATCCAGACGAGGGAAGTGCCGTGCTTCATATGTAAAGGCAGCCTGTTCTGGATATGTTGGATTGGGTGCCGGTCACTCCATCTGATGTTTGATGTGGTAATTAGCACAGATTTAGTTCTCTAGAGGGGCTTTACCATTGGTTATGTTTAGGTATAGTAATTCAAAGGGTGCTGTGTCATTCATGGCATGGATCACCCCTCAAGGGCCTATATAACAGAAAGTAGAGGGACAGAGCTTCTAGTATGTCAGAGTAGCTAAATGTACTCAAAGATGGCTGTCTTGTCGGTTTACTCAGCGTTTAGGTGGCTTTGTATAGCTTGACAGGGAAGGAGGAAAAAACAGAGCACAAGAGCCAAGAGGCTGCATATCAAAAAATCAAGGGGAGCTATAAAAGTAGTGAAGGACTGCAAGGATTTATTGAAATGGAAGTAGAAATAAGAAACATTGTAAGTGTCATTTTAAGGTCTTTAAGCCCTGTTCCTTGTTGTGCATAGGTAGGAAGTTTTAAAACTGACTCCTGAGTAGGAGTGTACTCTTCTGGTTTTCCATGGGTATTGGACAGGCATCCTTTATGCCTCAGCCTGTCCCTGTCAGTTATTTTATAATTGTGGTTACTTCTAGTACCCAAATACCTAATGTAAATGGGATGATCTGTATAAACCACTGGATATGTAGATTGGTTTACCTTCATGTGTGTGTTTTGCACACGGGAGAACAGCAGATGTGCGAAAGGACTTTGTAAAGTTTGTAAACGTCGAACGCAAAAAGGTTTGAATGTGCAATAAGCGAATGCACAGTGCCATTCACTCATTGCACATTCGGCATTTTGGGGCGGATTGCACTATAGTGGGGATTGGAAAATGGTCCCTTTCCCCACTGTAGTGTGATCTCGGAGTTAGAATATTAAAGTTGAGGGGTGGAGGGGGGCAGTGGGGCTTACCCCCCTGCTTTACACATCATTACATTTTTGTTTCAACATTTATGTTCAAAATCAGTGAATCTGCTTTTCGATTTGCTGATTTTTGAACATTTAAAATTGTCGCTGTTTTGATTTTCGTGGTTACGATTCGCTCATATGAGCAACCGCACCACTGTGATTCTGTGTTGTAAAGGTAAACCATGTGGATTGTATGTTGTTTAGGTATTCCTGGTTTTGGTCTGCTGTGTCTGATTTTGAAAGGTGTTGTCCTTAATTTCCCCATCTGGAGGTTGAAACACATGCTTGAGCACTGTCATTTAAATTTAATTATTGCAATTTAAATTTAATTATTGCAAAAATCCTACTGCGCTATCATAACCCATTTTCAGCAGTGACCTGGGGAAAAATGCTCTATAGAAATGTAAATAAAATCCACCTTCAGTCTATAGGAATTACAAAGGCTCCCTATTGAAATGTCTGTTCTCAAAATGCCGATTGCCTAAAAGCCAAAATAAAAAAAGATCAAAAACCTAGAGAAGAGTGAATTTCAAAAATTGCTGTTCTGCTTAAAACTTTTTTAAGCAGCCTCCCTTCACACCCCAAAGTTGTGTATACCAACTCTAAGATTGCCACACCTCAGAGAAAAGGGAATATTCAAAGAAATGGCATTTCAGATGTGGTATACAGAAGTCCTATCTTTCATCCATTCATTCTCTGTGTTTCCAGACTCGCTGTAGTGGGTCCTGACATTTTGAATGGTTACCAGTTGGAAATCAATGAACTAAATACATTTATTTTAAGGAAAGAAACTTACAGCAAAAATGATTTAGTTAAAATTACAGTCATATACAACTGGATAAACATCCAAACTTCTTGCAGGTTAAAGAGGATATTTAAACACAGTGAGAGGTAGACAAGAGAAGAGACCAAGGTGAAGTAGTGTACCTGAAAAGAATAAAGGTGCGGAAAAAAAGGGAAATAAATAGAGGATGATGTAAACATAGGTGCACAAAGTAGGACTGAAAACTATGAATGAGTATCTTAAGTTGAAGAAAAATAGAGTAGTGGTCAGTATAAAGGAAAGGGTGCAGTAAAGAAAAGTAAGCTATGATACACTGGGTTAAACGCTTGTAATCATAGGCTCATAGGAGCTTACTAGGTTAATGCTTGAGTCCTTACAATCCTAGTCAGTATAACTCGGTTTTACCCACTGTATGGCCCCTAGGGGCAACAGGATGTCATGGATTTGTGCCTGTGAACATTGAGTACCTTTGAGTATCTTACAGATTGCTGCTATTCCATAAGGAACATAGGCAGTACCCCAGGTGTGCCTAATCAATAGTTTTAAAAAACTTGCGGTCACTGCCAGGCTAAGTAAGAGTAGTATTAGCTGAAGGTCATGCTGTATGTTGTGTTTTGCATAAGTTGCAGTCATCATTTTTAACCCCAACTGTTGGTCACAGTCACTTGTCCTTCACCCTCAGTTGATGTGAACTCCACTAGTGTGTTTCATGTCTCTTCAGGGTGGAGCAGAATGTATTAACTGCACTGTTTAACTGTCAGTTACTGCACTATAACATTAACAATGCAGTGAGTAACACTTTCATTTTACGTGATTGAAGTGTTGGGTTTGGAGAAGTTTTACATGCTATCAGATACTGACGTTGTATAAAATTAATGCAAGTAGTGCTTTTTATTTTGTTTATGAATTTTATAGCCTTCAGTGTCAACCCTATGGCCAGTAATTAATAGCACTCAGCACCCAAACTGCATGTACTTAAAACAACAGCTACATAATATGCCTAGTACTGTCTGTCTGGATAAGGTGCTTCCTCATTACACAAGTGCCAGTGCTTTGTGGGGTGCATATAAGCATTCGGGGTACTACAGCCATGGAATGATGCAAGTGACTGACTTTCAACCCTGACCATGGAGAACCGCTTAAATATACACTATAAATTAATTGTAGGAGTAAAAATGTGATTGCAGCCTGCAAGGTAAAATAACTAGAAAACCTGCTACTGAAAGAGTATGAAGTCGTACATTGAAGCAGACTACAGTGCTGAGAATGTCTGCTGTGCAGCAATGTGTTCTCCTCTCTGCAGTAACAGCAGTTACCAGTCTGCTGCCAGAAAATCATTAATAACACTACTTATCACGTAGTATGCTTCATTCCCCACTTAGGTAAAAGTAAAGAGAAAAAGAATGAAAAACATAGATTGGACAAATGGAAGAATGGTTGGGATTTCACATTGCACAGCACTTTCTTCGGGTTAGCATCAGAGGAAGACCTTATGTGGACAGGAAGACTGAATCTTTTTCTTATATCTTATTTACTGCACTGTTTGAGTCAGATATGTTACTTTTTAAGGATTCACTTCTCAGCCCATTCCCCAAAATGGAGGAAAAAAGTTTACTTGTAACTAATACTACCTTCTCCCTAGTAACTGTTCTTTCCCCTTTTCTAGCTAAAGGAACATCCTTTGGATCGCAAGATACACATAACGAGGCAACTAGATAAAATGGTTGTGAATAAAATTGTTACCGAAGGAGAGGTAAGCAAATGTATTTGTAAATCTGTAGCACATTATCTAAATGCCTAAATGTAGACTTCATTCTTTTTGACATATGTAAACTGTTTAATGCTTAGTACGCTTGTGATAGTCCGTTTGGCTGAATTTTGCAGTGAAATATAAAGAATGAGTGAGTTGTGGGTTTTTGCATGTCTAGTATTTCATTTTAAGTAAGGCTACGATTCCTTTACACTCTGTTGATCACGCTGACGCTTGTCTGTCACTGTTTGTTGTCTCTGTTCGGAATAAATAGGTTTCCACATTTAAATTGCAGTTTCTAAACCAGTGTATGACATTGGACATCTCAAATGGCTTAGTGGTAAAGTACTTTGGCTATAGTGTGTATGATCCTGGGTTTGAGGCTTGCAAGGGCTGACTATTTCTATGAACCTATATAATTTTCTTGGGTGGCAAAAGCCAGGGTACCTTTTTGGCTGGGCTTGTATAGGCCCCAGGGCAGATAGCCTAGTACCTACCTATGAACCTATGGAGGGATACTCATGCCTTTTGGTAGGAAAAGGGGTGGTTGTCAGGGCTGCTGTTCTGATTGTTTAAGGGGTGAAATGCTCGTTAAGTTTCAGCTTAAATATGCTCCATCACTGCCTACTTATTCTGACAAGTATTTTAACTTTTACCGCTCAGCCATGGAATGTCACAGCTCTGACAACCTGCACACGTTCTTAGATTTAAAAGCATTTTTCTGAAAAAATCAAATTAAAAACACAAGACAAACTCTTCTGAGCAGTACATGCTATTAAAAAGGTACAGGCAGCAATGTTATCAATAAAAAATATTTACAGTGGTAATTGGCAGGTCTTTCACAGCCTTTACATCAACAGTGTAATGTATTGTAATGCACAAAAATCCAGATGTATATGTATTTTTTTAAAAGTTTCACAAACAGCTTTTCACATATTGGAAACTGTGTCCTAAGCACATTTGTTCAGCAGACCTGAGCTTTCAGATGACAGCAAGAAATTTCTTTCTAAGTGCTTATTCAGAACTATTTACAGAAGTATGTAAAATTGTGTTTATTTGTATAATTAACGATGTAAACAACATTGAGTATATCTCAGTATGTACACATTATAATGCAAATATCAAGGTCATCTGAGGTTTCTTCTGATGCTGTTCAGTAGGTGTAAGTCACTTGATTTAGGAAATATTAATGTACATACAGAAATATCGCATATCTTCACGGGTCAGGGTGTCATATCAGCTGCCTCCATCCTTTGTGATTCAGTGCCACTCTTTTGGTTATGCTTGACTGGTTTAGGTCGTCACTAATGCAGACCAGCCATCTGTTTGCTGAATGCCCTTGTTTCCTCTTGCCTTCGTCGCCAGATTATACTCTGCTTTCTTGCATGCATGCCCAGACCACCACGATCTGTTCTCTTTGACCTTTTGTACAATGTGAGCTAATTTGGCTTCTGCTGTGATGTTTGTATTTCTTCATCTGCCCCACAGTGTGCATCCTACTACCCGTCTCTGGCACATCATCTTCATCACCTCTTGCTTCCTCATCTGCTGTGCCTTTACTGCCCAGGTTTATGTACCATGCCATAGTACTGGTTGCACCACAGTTTTGTACACCTTACTTTTCAGACACTTTGGTATTCATTTGTCACACACTACCCATGACACTATCTGGCAATTGGCTGCAGTGCCTCTCATTCTATCTTTGATCTCCTCGTTCAGACCTCCATAGTGCCTCTCGTTCTATCTTTGATCTCCTCGTTCAGACCTCCATAGTGCCTCTCGTTCTGTCTCTGATCTCCTCGTTCAGACCTCCATAGTGCCTCTCGTTCTGTCTCTGATCTCCTCGTTCAGACCTCCATAGTGCCTCTCGTTCTATCTTTGATCTCTTCATTCAGACCTCCATAGTGCCTCTCGTTCTATCTTTGATCTCCTCATTCAGACCTCCATAGTGCCTCTTGTTCTATCTTTGATCTCCTCGTTCAGACCTCCATAGTGCCTCTTGTTCTATCTTTGATCTCCTTGTTCAGACCTCCATAGTGCCTCTCGTTCTATCTTTGATCTCCTCGTTCAGACCTCCATAGTGCCTCTCGTTCTATCTTTGATCTCTTCGTTCAGACCTCCATAGTGCCTCTCGTTCTATCTTTGATCTCCTCGTTCAGACCTCCATAGTGCCTCTCGTTCTATCTTTGATCTCCTCGTTCAGACCTCCATAGTGCCTCTCGTTCTATCTTTGATCTCCTCGTTCAGACCTCCATAGTGCCTCTCATTCTATCTTTGATCTCCTTGTTCAGACCTCCATAGTGCCTCTCGTTCTATCTTTGATCTCCTCGTTCAGACCTCCATAGTGCCTCTCGTTCTATCTTTGATCTCCTCATTCAGACCTCCATACAGCCTCTCGTTCTATCTTTGATCTCCTCGTTCAGACCTCCATAGTGCCTCTTATTCTATCTTTGATCTCCTCGTTCAAACCTCCATAGTGCCTCTCGTTCTATCATTGATCTCCTCGTTCAGACCTCCATAGTGCCACTCATTCTATCTTTGATCTCCTCGTTCAGACCTCCATAGTGCCTCTCATTCTATCTTTGATCTCCTCGTTCAGACCTCCATAGTGCCTCTCGTTCTATCTTTGATCTCCTCGTTCAGACCTCCACAGTGCCTCTCGTTCTATCTTTGATCTCCTCGTTCAGACATCCATAGTGCCTCTCATTCTATCTTTGATCTCCTCGTTCAGACCTCCATAGTGCCTCTCGTTCTATCTTTGATCTCCTCGTTCAGACCTCCATAGTGCCTCTCATTCTATCTTTGATCTCCTCGTTCAGACCTCCATAGTGCCTCTCGTTCTATCTTTGATCTCCTCGTTCAGACCTCCATAGTGCCTCTCATTCTATCTTTGATCTCCTCGTTCAGACCTCCATAGTGCCTCTCGTTCTATCTTTGATCTCCTCGTTCAGACCTCCATAGTGCCTCTCGTTCTATCTTTGATCTCCTCGTTCAGACCTCCATAGTGCCTCTCGTTCTATCTTTGATCTCCTCGTTCAGACCTCCATAGTGCCTCTCATTCTATCTTTGATCTCCTCATTCAGACCTCCATAGTGCCTCTCGTTCTATCTTTGATCTCCTCGTTCAGACCTCCATAGTGCCTCTCGTTCTATCTGTGATCTCCTCGTTCAGATCTCCATTCTTCTCCCAGAGACTTAAAGCTTTTTCACCTGTTCCTCTGCTTTCCTTTCTGTTATCAATTTTCAACTTCTTTTGATTTCCTCCATGTGTTGCCATGACATCTCTCTTGTCTGTGGTCTGTTTCATCCCAAGTACCTTCAGTTCTGCATTCCATTTCCTTACCATTTGCTGAAGAAGTTCCTGTTCAGACTCTGCCTGTAATGTCACATCATCTACATGTAGCAGCTTTTTGTTTTGTCCCTTCAGACCTGCTTACTAATATAGTCTATCACCAATATGAACAGGCAGTGAGGACAAAGCTGAATTCCAGTGCACACCCACTTCCACTAGGAAATCTTCTGTGAGACCAAACGCTCTTCTACTTATATCATTGGGTCCTTGTAATTAACCTGCACCAGTTCTGTCAGCTTTTCTGGAACTTGAATCCGTCACAGGACTGCTCAAATCTGCTTTCTTTGGACCTTGTCACATGCTTTTTGCAAGTCTAGGATTACCCAGCAGAACTCTTTCATCGTCTCCAGCTTCTTCTCATCAATGTTTCTCACTTCCAACGTTGTGATGGTTGTGCTGAGTCCTGATCTGATTCCAAACTGCTCATCTCCCACCGTACTTTCTGCTGCACTGCGCATTTGTTTATCAATCACCCTCTCTGGTATTTTCTTGCAGTGTGACAGGAGTTTGATACCCCTGTACTACCCACATTTGTGAATGCCCCCTTTGTTCCTGTACCCTGGCACTAGAATGCTTATTCTGCAGTCGTCTGATATTGCCTTTCTCTTCATACTGCAGGTGGGTGCCATTTCTCAACTAACTCACCAAGCTTCTTGATTATATCTTCTGTGACCCCCATCTGAGCCTGCTGGTTTCTCTGACTTTTTTCTCCTTAGTGCTGTTCTTACTTCTTCAAGAGGTGGGGGTCTTTCTTTTTCATTGCAGGTTGTGTCTGGCACTGTGCAGTTCTATAGGATTTTCTGCATTCAGAAGTTGCTGGAAGTACTTCTTCCATCTATCTGTATGTCGTTTGGATGGGTAAGTAGGTAGTTGATGGCATCCCTCATGAAAGGTGTCTGATGACTCTCTTCTTTATCTTTCTTTGTCTGTCTTGCAACCTGATGGAGTTTCTTTGCACCATCTGCTAAGTCATTTTTCAGTAGCTTGTAGAGTGTATCTGATACCTTGTTTTGTGTTATTGTGACTTCTCTTACCCAGTTTGTTAGCCAACCAATATTCCTTCTTAGCCTGATCTGTCTTTCATTCTCCACTTTTTCCAGCACTCCCTTCTTTTGATGATTTTCTGGACTTCTGCGTTCCAACACCAGCTTTTCTTATGTTCCTTATTTCCATACCTGGCTCAGCTGTATAACTGTTTTCTATTCACCCCTTGCACCAGCCTACTTGATATAACCGGGTCTGAGGTTACTGCTCCTGGGGGAAAAGCTTGCCTACTCCTGCAGTCTCTGTGGCCATCTAACATGTAGTTAGCTTTATTTATTTATCTTACTTTTGTTTACCAGGTAAATTAACTAATTTTCAAACCCTTTTTAGTTAGCTTACCCCTGCTGTGACTATTGTCATCTAAAGTGTGGTTAGCTTCTGTGCGAAATTACCACTGACATCTATGATGTGGTCAGTTTACCTATGCAGTGACCACTGTCATGTGATATGTGGTTTTGACCAACACTGTATCATTGGATAGAAGTGTGCAGCTGACTTGTTCTGCTGACAAATTACAAAAATACTGAAGAGATGAAGTTACTGCAGTGCTAGTGGTACAACAGGTAGCATACTCGCTTTTGGTGCTGCAAGACCAGAAAGCTGTGGGTTCTGTTCCCGTTCCAGGTGACTGGGTTGCTGGCACTGCAGTGCAGGATTAGGGTAGTGCTGCAGTCCTGAATGTGTTGTCCTTCAGATGAGATATTAAACTGACGTATTACCTGCTCGAGTTGATGGTAGCTCAGATGGATATATAAGATCCCACAGCAACTGTTGAAAAGAGTAGGGGAAGTTCCCCAATTCCCTGGCCAAATTTCATCTAGTACTAGAAATATCACCTCAGATCTCCACTGAAAATAGGTCACTATCATGGTGGGACTAACCTTATCCAACAAAGGATATATTCGGTTAAAATCTCTTGCTTGGGTGTGGAAACACCATAAATGAGAATGTTAAGATCTCTTTCAGGTTCATAACCTAACATTTACTGATTCCGACTCTTATCTGCCTTATCAAACAACTGGAAAGTGATATTATATCAGAATAAAATGAAAGTGGGTAGAAGTCATTCATCCTCACAAACATTCCAGAAAGTGATGGAGAAACTACAAGGGAGGCACGCATTTTTTATCATGTCTCCTTAAAGGTGTATATGCAAAGCATTGTGTGGTCCTTGTGATTGCTTGTCTAGTATTGTACCTATGTTTGTATGTTATTTTGACCTTGAGATTCAAGATAATTATCACTTCTGAAAGCCAAAAGAAAAATTTCCTGAGTGATTAGAAGCTAGGGAGGCAAATAATCTATGACCCTCATGGTCTCATTGGAAGTACCGGGTGCATCTTACTGGCTGACCAGAGGAGTGAACCAGGGAGGGTCTGTGGAATTAGCTCACCTAAGAATTGGGTAAAGCATTTTACACAGCTCCAGACTTCTTAGGAAGTCCAGAGATAGTCACCTTACAGACTGGTTTGCTTGTGTACAAGCACAAAACCAAATGCTGAAGCTCATTATGAGCAAAATTACTTCCTTCGGAGTCCTTACTGGCACTGTTCCTGTTCTGTAACTTTAAATGACATCACAGAAGGATTGACAACAGAACAGTCTTTTTCATGTATAACGCAAATATCTACAACAGCTTCTGCGTACTAGAATGTATAACGCAAACATCTACAACAGCTTCAGCGTACTAGAATGTATAACGCAAACATCTACAACAGCTTCAGTGCATTAGAATGTATAACACAAACATCTACAACAGCTTCTGCGTACTAGAATGTATAACGCAAACATCTACAACAGCTTCAGCGTACTAGAATGTATAACGCAAACATCTATAACAGCTTCAGTGTACTAGAATGTATAACACAAACATCTACAACAGCTTCAGCGTACTAGAATGTATAACGCAGACATCTACAACAGCTTCAGTGTACTAGAAATACAGAAAATGCTGTGGGAATAGTCAAATGTATAGCATCATAGATTTAATACAAATATGCAAACTAAAGCACATAAAACTAGAAAGAGTGCAAATGGGACAACGAAGCAAAAAGAGAAAAAAAAAGTTGAAAAATGGTTTACAAAGAGTTTTATCAAATGAATAAAATTATGTGTGGGATAGACTACCGATTCCCTGAGGGCATATTTTTAAGGTTTAACCTGGGGGAAAAAAGTAGAGCACAGCAAATCAAGCAGCGGAATTGGGGGATGTTTAGGTGAGATATTTCCAGCACAAACCTGGATCTCTTATTCCATTTGCCATTAGTTTATAAGACCCTTTATGGAGAACTGTGTTTTTTTTTTTTTTTTTTTTTTTTTTTATAAGAACACAGACAGGATAGAAACAACCAAGATAGAAGGCAACCAAAATGGTACTATTTCCAGGAAGAGAAATGTAGGAATATTGGAGAGTCTTGCTATGTCAACCACAAAATAAAGACGGGGAGGCTGTGATAAGAGGATTAAAATACCTTAGGCAAATCAAAGAAGCCAAATTGGGGAGAGGGGACTTCTTACTAAGAGCAAATTTGGCACAAATTGGGGAGGACACACATTCTGAAGGTAGAGCAGGGGACAATTTGAAGGGGAGAGGCTGGCAGCATTTTTTTCGTGGAGAGGGTAGTGAATGTATGGAATACATCTTCTGGCATGGTTATTGGCCCACAGGTTTTACCATGGTAGGTGTGCATATAAAGGCAGAACAAAAGCAAAATGGTGTAGGTAAGTAAACAGAGGATGGCTGAAATGCAACAAAATGTCCTTCAATAATGAAATGACTGTAATTTAGCTAACTTTTTTATGAGAAGGCAGTATTTCATAGGGTTTTACTCAGATAGCAGGTGGACAGCAGCTCTCTAAACAGGAAACAGTGAGAAGCATTACGAGGTTGCAGATGTGATCTTGTAACTAACAGTATCAGTGGAAGGAAATCAGAAGCATGAGCAACTCAGAGCAAGTCACTTATCCAATCACAAGCATGAACAACTCAAAGCAAGTCACTTATCCAGTGCACAGGAGCTGCTCCCGGAAAGGGACACTTACCTACGGAACGAATAAAGTACGTGCAGTATGGACACATTAAACAGAAACTGGAAAAGTTACCAGGAACATCGTAAAAGGGGATGTTTTTTACAGCTGAAGTTATAGAAGAGTTTTAGTAAGGTAGGGAAAGTGATGAGACAGAAACTTATAAAGAAGACCCCTAAGAGTTGACCCAGTAGTTAGGGATTCAAGAATAAATGTAGACAGTAATCTAATCTTTAACCAACATGTGGCCAAGGTAGTGAGAAAATCATTCTATGTCGCCCTTATAACCAGGGCAGAGGTAATTGTAAAACCATTAAGATTTGACTGCAACAACACTCATCAGTCAGTGAAGACTAAATAAAACATGTTTTTAAAAACTGCAGCAGTTGTCCTATTCCTCTGGAGAGGAGAGGTGCATAAGCCAGCTGTAGTCAGCTGTGAGTCAGATTTGATGTGTAGTTCAAAGCGCCTTCTGATTTCCCCAATTTGCTGCCATGGCAACTGTCTTGTCTGTACTCAGTGCCATCCTGTATGCCTTTAGTTTTACCTTCCGTTCCTCTTATTATTTGCTGAAGTTCTAGTTCAGAGTCTACGTGCACTGCCACATTGTTTGCGTACAGTACCTTTGATGATCTGTCCCCTCCAACCTGTTTGCTAATGTAGTCCATTACCAATATGAGCAGCAGAACCCTGGTGTATACCCACTCCCACTGTAAAACCCTCTGTGAGGCCGAACAATGTTCGTACTTGTGTTATTGGGTCCTTGTGCACAGCCTGCACTATGTTCTATGAGAATAACATGCATTACGTTACACTGATAATTTCAAATTAACTAGGTATGCCACAGGCTTTTCTACAGCAAATATTACTTTTGTACATATTCACAATGCACTTTGATAACTGCTGGTATTCAGACCTTAGTATCATGATAAGCTGTGAAGCTGTCAATACATTTGCTTCCTGATGTAGAATATTTAGTAGGACTGTTCACTGCAGACATCTGATCTTCCCTTTACAGCAGTGTCTCACCACAGCTCCTATCAGAAGCACACCTTGAGGTACCCTGCTTTGCAAACCTTGACTGTCACAGTTCTCACAGTTTGTATTCTGCAGTGATAGCATTGATAGTGAAAACTCTGGGTGTATCCTGGATTCTGGCATACATGTCTTATACAGCCATGCTCCGTTTGTCCTATGCAATGTCCGTCTTCCCCAGAAGCAATGATCCTGGTGCTGTTGTTTGACAAACTGTTTCACTACCCTTGGCTTTTTTAAACTTACTTTATCACACACTTGGAAATCAGGTAGTTTCCTGCAATTTCAATCATGCTAGTATATCTGTATTAGCTGATTTTTTTGAAGTTTTTTTTTCATTATATTGATTTTCAGACACTTGTAAGGTAGCTGAAGTCCGTAATGTGCTTTTTTTCTGTCTTCCCTTTAATAACAGAGGTGGTGACACCCGTAAGGTAGCTGAAGTCCGTAATGTGCTTTTCTTCCATCTTCCCTTTAATAACAGAGGTGGTGACACCTGTAAAGTAGCTGAAGTCCGTAATTTGCTTTTCTTCCTTCTTCCCTTTAATAACAGAGGTGGTGACATCCGAAAGGTAGCTGAAGTCCGTAATTTGCTTTTCTTCCTTCTGCCCTTTAATAACAGTGGTGGTGACACCCGTAAGGAAGCTGAAGTCCGTAATTAGCTTTTCTTCCTTCTGTCCTTTAATAACAGAGGTGGTGACACCCATAAGGTAGCTGAAGTCTGTAATTTGCTTTTCTTCCTTCTGCCCTTTAATAACAGAGGTGGTGACACCCGTAAGCTAGCTGAAGTCCGTAATTTGCTTTTCTTCCTTCTGCCCTTTAATAACAGAGGTGGTGACACCCATAAGGTAGCTGAAGTCCGTAATTTGCTTTTCTTCCTTCTGCCATTTAATAACAGAGGTGGTGACACCCGTAAGCTAGTTGACGTCCGTAATTTGCTTTTCTTCCTTCTGCCCTTTAATAACAGAGGTGGTGACACCCGTAAGGTAGCTGAAGTCTGTAATTTGCTTTTCTTCCTTCTGCCCTTTAATAACAGAGGTGGTGACACCCGTAAAGTAGCTGAAGTCCGTAATGTGCTTTTCTTCTTTCTGCCCTTTAATAACAGAGGTGGTGACACCCGTAAGGTAGCTGAAGTCCGTAATTAGCTTTTCGTCCTTCTGCCCTTTAATAACAGAGGTGGTGACACCCGTAAGGTAGTTGAAGTCTGTAATTTGCCTTTCTTCCTTCTTCCCTTTAATAACAGAGGTGGTGACACCCGTAAGGTAGCTGAAGTCTGTAATTTGCTTTTCTTCCTTCTTCCCTTTAATAACAGAGGTGGTGACACCTGTAAGGTAGCTGAAGTCTGTAATTTGCTTTTCTTCCTTCTTCCCTTTAATAACAGAGGTGGTGACATACGTAAGGTAGCTGAAGTTCGTAATGTGATTTTCTTCCTTCTGCCCTTTAATAACAGAGGTGGCGACACCTGTAAGGTAGCTGAAGTCTGTAATTTGCTTTTCTTCCTTCTGCCCTTTAATAACAGAGGTGGTGACACACGTAAGGTAGCTGAAGTCTGTAATTTGCTTTTCTTCCTTCTTCCCTGTAATAACAGAGGTGGTGACACCCGCAAGGTAGCTGAAGTCTGTAATTTGCTTTTCTTCCTTCTGCCCTTTAATAACAGAGGTGGTGACACACGTAAGGTAGCTGAAGTCCGTAATTTGCTTTTCTTCCTTCTGCCCTTTAATAACAGAGGTGGTGACACCCGTAAGGTAGCTGAAGTCCGTAATTTGCTTTTCTTCCTTCTTCCCTTTAATAACAGAGGTGATGACACTCGTAAGGTAGCTGAAGTCTGTAATTTGCTTTTCTTCTTTCTGCCCTTTAATAACAGAGGTGGTGACACCCGTAAGGTAGCTGAAGTCCGTAATTTGCTTTTCTTCCTTCTGCCCTTTAATAACACAGGTGGTGACACCCGTAAGGTAGCTGAAGTCCATAATTTGCTTTTCTTCCTTCTGTCCTTTAATAACAGTGGTGGTGACACCCGTAAGGAAGCTGAAGTCAGTAATTAGCTTTTCTTCCTTCTGTCCTTTAATAACAGAGGTGGTGACACCCGTAAGGTAGCTGAAGTCTGTAATTTGCTTTTCTTCCTTCTGCCCTTTAATAACAGAGGTGGTGACACCCGTAAGCTAGCTGAAGTCCGTAATTTGCTTTTCTTCCTTCTGCCCTTTAATAACAGAGGTGGTGACACCCATAAGGTAGCTGAAGTCCGTAATTTGCTTTTCTTCCTTCTGCCATTTAATAACAGAGGTGGTGACACCCGTAAGGTAGCTGACGTCCGTAATTTGCTTTTCTTCCTTCTGCCCTTTAATAACAGAGGTGGTGACACCCGTAAGGTAGCTGAAGTCTGTAATTTGCTTTTCTTCCTTCTGCCCTTTAATAACAGAGGTGGTGACACCCGTAAGGTAGCTGAAGTCTGTAATTTGCTTTTCTTCCTTCTGCCCTTTAATAACAGAGGTGGTGACACCCGTAAGGTAGCTGAAGTCTGTAATTTGCTTTTCTTCCTTCTGCCCTTTAATAACAGAGGTGGTGACACCCGTAAGGTAGCTGAAGTCCGTAATTTGCTTTTCTTCCTTCTTCCCTTTAATAACAGAGGTGATGACACTCGTAAGGTAGCTGAAGTCTGTAATTTGCTTTTCTTCTTTCTGCCCTTTAATAACAGAGGTGGTGACACCCGTAAGGTAGCTGAAGTCCGTAATTTGCTTTTCTTCCTTCTGCCCTTTAATAACACAGGTGGTGACACCCGTAAGGTAGCTGAAGTCCATAATTTGCTTTTCTTCCTTCTGTCCTTTAATAACAGTGGTGGTGACACCCGTAAGGAAGCTGAAGTCAGTAATTAGCTTTTCTTCCTTCTGTCCTTTAATAACAGAGGTGGTGACACCCGTAAGGTAGCTGAAGTCTGTAATTTGCTTTTCTTCCTTCTGCCCTTTAATAACAGAGGTGGTGACACCCGTAAGCTAGCTGAAGTCCGTAATTTGCTTTTCTTCCTTCTGCCCTTTAATAACAGAGGTGGTGACACCCATAAGGTAGCTGAAGTCCGTAATTTGCTTTTCTTCCTTCTGCCATTTAATAACAGAGGTGGTGACACCCGTAAGGTAGCTGACGTCCGTAATTTGCTTTTCTTCCTTCTGCCCTTTAATAACAGAGGTGGTGACACCCGTAAGGTAGCTGAAGTCTGTAATTTGCTTTTCTTCCTTCTGCCCTTTAATAACAGAGGTGGTGACACCCGTAAGGTAGCTGAAGTCTGTAATTTGCTTTTCTTCCTTCTGCCCTTTAATAACAGAGGTGGTGACACCCGTAAGGTAGCTGAAGTCTGTAATTTGCTTTTCTTCCTTCTGCCCTTTAATAACAGAGGTGGTGGCACCCGTAAAGTAGCTGAAGTCCGTAATGTGCTTTTCTTCCTTCTGCCCTTTAATAACAGAGGTGATGACACCCGTAAGGTAGCTGAAGTCCGTAATTAGCTTTTCGTCCTTCTGCCCTTTAATAACAGAGGTGGTGACACCAGTAAGGTAGTTGAAGTCTGTAATTTGCCTTTCTTCCTTCTTCCCTTTAATAGCAGAGGTGGTGACACCCGTAAGGTAGCTGAAGTCCGTAATTTGCTTTTCTTCCTTCTTCCCTTTAATAACAGAGGTGGTGACACCCGTAAGGTAGCTGAAGTCCGTAATGTGCTTTTCTTCCTTCTGCCCTTTAATAACAGAGGTGGTGACACCCTTAAGGTAGCTGAAGTCCGTAATTTGCTTTTCTTCCTTCTGCCCTTTAATAACAGAGGTGGTGACACCCGTAAGGTAGCTGAAGTCCGTAATGTGCTTTTCTTCCTTCTGCCCTTTAATAACAGAGGTGGTGACACCCTTAAGGAAGCTGAAGTCCGTAATTAGCTTTTCTTCCTTCTGCCCTTTAATAACAGAGGTGGTGACACCTGTAAGGTAGCTGAAGTCTGTAATTAGCTTTTCTTCCTTCTGCCCTTTAATAACAGAGGTGGTGACACCCATAGGGTAGCTGAAGTCCGTAATTTGCTTTTCTTCCTTCTGCCCTTTAATAACAGAGATGGTGACACCCGTAAGGTAGCTGAAGTCCATAATTTGCTTTTCTTCCTTCTGCCCTTTAATAACAGAGGAGGTGAACACCCATAATGTAGCTGAAGTCCGTAATTTGCTTTTCTTCCCTCTGCCCTTTAATAACAGAGATGGTGACACATGTAAGGTAGCTGAAGTCCATAATTTGCTTTTCTTCCTTCTGCCCTTTAATAACAGAGGTGGTGAACACCCATAATGTAGCTGAAGTCCGTAATTTGCTTTTCTTCCCTCTGCCCTTTAATAACAGAGATGGTGACACCTGTAAGGTAGCTGAAGTCCATAATTTGCTTTTCTTCCTTCTGCCCTTTAATAACAGAAGTGGTGACACCCGTAAGGTAGCTGAAGTCCGTAATTTGCTTTTCTTCCTTCTGCCCTGTAATAATAGATGTGGTGACACCCGTAAGGAAGGTGAAGTCTGTAATTTGCTTTTCTTCCTTCTTCCCTTTAATAACAGAGGTGATGAAAGACTGAATTCTTGCAGTGGAATAAGGTTATGTTTTCTGTAATTAAATCAAAAGGTTCTTCAAAGTATTAATTTAAGGGAGTGCACACTTATCAGCTTATTGTACATTTTTTATATTTTTCCCCTAATAGATTTGTATGTTTTTCAATTGAATTGTACAAGTTATAGGTCACATTAAAGATGGGAAAAGTTTTGAATGATTTATTGTGGTCTCATTTTTTTATATCACAAAAACCTGGCATTTTAACAGGGGTGTGTACACTTTTTATATCCACTGTACATAGTTTCTTTGAAATGCAACCAATTTGTGCCCACTTGACTCCCCAGATAACCTAGCAATTGGTTTACAGACACTTGCTCAGAACCTCCTAGCTTGATTCATAGTTGCTTAACTGTACTGACTCAGACTATGTTATACTTAGTTTTTTGCTTGCTCCTTTGCTGATCAAGTTTTGTATTTGCCTCTTTGTTACTGAATTTTGTGTGACTGAACGGTACACCTTGGAGAAAGAGTGAGAAAGGTATTATGTTACCTGTCTGTGATTTCTTTTTCTCTGTGGTGCAGCAATCTAGGGGTGTGGGGTACATGGGATGGTCTCCCTTTGCAAAAAACAAAAACTTGTATTTGTTGCCACAGCTGTGTATATGTTCATAACTGTATACGCTGAACAGCTTTAGCACATGCACTGTGCTCAGGCTGGTGTGACCTGCCTGGGGTGGGGTGGAGCTTTGCGAAGCTCGTATACATAGTGGAACCAGTACTGGATGTTCTTTTATTGGACTTTTATGGCATGAATTGCATGTGGCATAACTCTATGCCACTTGATGCACATTTTCTGCTTCTGTGGTGTATTTCTTGCTGTATCCTTGTACTTCACTATTCCCAGATGTCAGTCTTGTATTCTCTGAAAGATTTCTTTTCTCAGGTGACTGGGAACTATTATTTTGTCAGGTTTGAATATTAAAGCCTGGACACAATGTATTTTTCTCTGCAAGAAAATAAACAGAATTTGCTGATCAATTTAGCTCAGGTCAGCCCCTCATTGTAACGTCTTTTAGTATATGCATTTCTGAGTCAATACTGGCACATCTGTGGTATATTGCCTATTTTCTTCTGTCTTGGGTAACAACAGTAGTACCCAAAGAATCTATTTCTTATCCTAAGAATTCTTCTTTCTTCCCTTGTATGTGTATTATACTCGGTGCATTTGTTGCATGTAGTTCCTTATCTGGTCTGTATTTTTCTTTCATGTCATATTTCTGTTGATTTAATGGCATTTCTGTGCACTTTTTGAGGTGGTTTGTACAAATACCTTCCGAATATGCTTTTACAGGGTCTTGTGTTTTGTTTCTATCCAAACATCTTTACTATGGATGTATTTCCATTGATATATTATAAACCTTTGATGTTATGTTGTCCTATCTTGCCTTCATTATTTGCTGGTTGGGTTCAGAACCTAGAATCGGTTCCGACTCAGCCTTATACAAAAGCTTGAGAGCTTCCACCGGCTCATGGCTATACCATATCTCATGATGCTCTGGGAGGATTATCCAGATCTTGTTTGCCGCTAAACAAGATCGGGTGTTTCCTCTAGGCTCTAGGCTAAGTGGAAATTCTTTCTTGCATTTTTCTTGTATTTTACATACAAATATTTAGAGTTTATTATTAGGATTGCTTAATAGATCCTTTTCTGGTTCGTTGTTGTGATTGTACTGTTTTTTGTTGGTGGTTGTCTACTGCTAGGCCTGTTTGTGTTTTTCCCTTATCCTGGTCCCAAACCCATTTAAATTAGAGAGTTTTTCGGTCTCTTTTGCTGTTAAAGCTACCCTACCTAACCCATGCTAAGCATATGCCCCCAGGGGGTTCTCTTTCTGGTCCCTGCGCTCTCTATGACTCTCATAGATATCTTCCTATGAGTCTATCTAATCTCTAGACAACTCCTCTAGCTACTCTCTCTCTAAGCTTTCGACAACTCCTATAGCTACTCTCACATGCCTCAACCTTGTAAATATTGTAAATAGCATTCCATTTCAAATGTTTGTATGTAAAGTGTATCCACAATTTCTTTTTTTTTTTTTTTTTGAAATGTTCATATGTACATTGTTTTCCATACCTAATACATAAGAGTGTTTCCACAAATGAAACTGTATAACCCTTAACTTCACTCTCAATGAACTTTGTTAAATATGCATGTTATCTTTTTTTCTTATGTATCACTTGTATCTTACTGTATAATGCATCTTGGAGCTTTTCTCCCTGGGCCTCCATTGAAAATGGGTCATTTTGGCCCAGTGGACTTCCCCGGTAATCAAACTGGAAATAAATAAATAAATAAATATTTATCTTATCCCTTTATTGTTGGGTAGTCCATTTGAGTTAGAGGGCTTCCTTCGGCCCATTAGAGGACTTTCCCTTCCTTTCCCCTCTCCTTTTTATGTACGGAGTTTGTCGTTTAAATTAGAGACTTCTCCTCTTGTGACTATTTGAGCTTCTTTTTGGTTGGTGTGTTAACTTAAAAAAAAAGTTGTTGCCTTTTTTGCTAGAGTTGTCTTAGTTGTTTTTTTGTTGAATTATGTCTAAAGATACTAAAGAAACAAAGACTTTGGGCTTTAAAAAATGTGACAAATGCAGCCAGAAGATGTCTTTAACAGATGGACACACCAGTTGTGTGTATTGTGTAGATGCTGTCCACCTACAAGAATCATGTTCTTTTTGCCATGAATTCAGCTCCAGAGTTTTTAATGGAGAGAAAGAATAAGCTGATAGTCAGGGGCTTTTTGAAGGTACCTTTTTCTGAGGCTCTAGAAGGAATCAGAGTTCCTCTAAATCCTCCCAACAGTCTCCATCTTCAAGGTCGGAGAAATCTTCAAAAAGATCATCTTCCAGAGCTCCATCATCGGAACTTTCGAAAAAGCATGTGAAGACTTTTGGGCCCGAGAAAGCTACTCCTTCGGCTCTCCTAGTGATTTCGGAGCTGACAGAGTTCCATCTTCAGAGCAGATCCCCAGTTCTGGAACCTGTCTCTTCTGTGTTGCATTCTCCCATCCTTCAATCAGTGAGATCTTCAGCCCCATCCTCTCGATCCTCCAGGAGCCTTTCTGATGACTATGTGGAGCGGGTAGTCAAGAAGCTTTTACAGATGGCGGCCCTGGCCAAGATTCTGTCAACCCAGACCCAAACGGATCCAGGATAGAAAAACAGCACTTCCCCTTTGTCGATTCCTCCTCCGACCCATTTTGTGACTTTGGAGCTGGAGTGCTTGGATCTGATCATAGTGAAACTGTCAGGGCCAAGACCTGCTCTGCGTTCTTCGACCCTGACCACCGCTCCAAACTCCTCAGGTCCATCAGATTTCAAGAGGTCAGGAGCCAGTGCTCACCCATTGGGTCTGGGGAGGAGAGTCGAGTGGGACAGTTGTCTGACCCGAATCTACCTCTCGGGGCTTCGGTGCAGGTCAGCTTGGTGCTACCATCGTGGTTCAGGGGGATTCTTCTGGTTCCTCAGAGCCGGGAGCTCCTTCAGAGCGGGGCTGTGGTGCTTTCAAGGTCTTGAGGAGAGTGCTGTCAGCTCAGATGGCTCCACTCTTAGCTCCTAGCACTCTTCCCACCAGAGCGCCAGAGTCTGTCTCTTTGCCATCGCTCTCTCCTAGGCATGGAGGCCCAAAGTCCCAGGATGCCCCACTGGATGAGGCCATCTCTTCCGAAACCTCTCATGTGTACCCCTCTGAGGGGGTCCCTCAGAAGAGGTTATGTAAGAAGAAACATCTAGACTCCCCTGAAGGAGTCCGTCACTTCAGACATGGACCTCAATGAGTCAGAAGGGTCCCCATGGTCACCTTCTGAGGATGTCTCCTTTGCGGACATCCTAGAGATCCTTAAATAGTGAGGTGGCTGGAAGTCCATTAACTCTTCTGAGGATGAGTCTGTGCACCTGGAGGCTTTAGGGTCTTGCCCCCTCCACCTCTTGGGTGACTCCGCCTTTTGACCAGCTCATGAATATAGTCAGTTGGAAGGCGTGGAGCTCTCCAGATTCAGTAGAGCTTGTTCCTAGGAGGCCAAATACCTGCAGACAGGGATTTTCTGAGTTAAGGTGTCGCGCTAGATGCTATGGTGGTGGCGGCAGCCACTAAGAAGGAGTTATTTGAGACATTCTCATCTGTCCATCCGCTGAATAAAGTCTCAAACGATGGACAGATATGGAAAGCATATGATTTCTTCAGCTTACTTTGCCCTTCAGTCGCTGAATTGTCTAACCCACTTCACCAGACTTCAGAAGGATCTCCTGAAGGAGCTATGAGATACCCTCCAAGATTCTGTAGCTTCGGGGGTCTCAGACAAGGTTACCTTCCATCTTTCCACCTTAAATTCCATCATGAACTCCTCCATGTGGCTTATTTCCTATGCAACTGATGGAATGAGCAGGGCAGCGGGTACAGGAATTTCCTTGAGGAGGCATTCCTGAATGCGCTTATTCGATTTCGCAGAAGCCTTCAAGTCTTCCTTCATTAAAGCCCCTTTTGATGGCCCATCCTTGTTCGGGCCAAACGTTAAAGACATCCTGACCAGGTGCGAACAGGAGGTAAAGACACTGTCTGTGCCGTGGGAGTCCGTTTCTCCCTCCATACCAGACCTTATCCCAGAGGTCAGAAGGGGGGAAAATGTGGTTTCATAAGTCCCAGAGAACTTTCCCAGATGCACATGATGATTCTTCCCCCAGGGTCAGAGGGGGAAGTAGCAATGGAAGATGCTGACCATGCGGCAGAGGGGGTCCACAAAACCAGGGTGACAGGGATACATTCCTTGGTAAATCCTTTCAGCTCTCCTGAGAGGAGGCCCACCTGTCCATCTCTGGAGGCAGTTGGGCGTTGCTTGTCGTTGTACCCAAACGCCTGGCTAGAGATCACAAATGATAAATGGTTACAGACGATCATATCCAAAGGTTATTACATACCATTTCCCTCTCCTCCCGTAGAAAGAAAATCAGTCCCAGATGTTCCACCCAGTCAAAGGGATCATGCAACTGTAGAAATACAAAAGTTGCTAGACTTCCAGGATGTGTACTACCACATAAAAATGGACAGGCAATCCAGGAGACATTTGTGCTTTCGACTGAGAGACAGCCATTATCAGTTCTGAGCTCTGCCCTTTGGTCTCACTACAACACCCAGAGTGTTCACCAAGTGCATGGCAGTAGTTATGGCTCACTTAAAGCATCTAGGATTCTGGGTGTTTCCGTATTTAGACAACTTGCTCCTAACCGCCACCACCAAGCATCTACTAACAAGAGCGAGAGACACTGCTATTCACCTTTGCTTCCAGCAAGGCATCATGATAAACTTCGAAAAATCTGTCTTGTTGCCATCACAGCATATCATATTTATAGGGGCAGACTTACAAGGGAAATGTTGGCCAAACTTCCCCCAAGAGGATTCAAACCTTACGTCTTCAAGTCAAGAACCTCTTAACCAAGAAAAAAGTACAGACAAGGGCCGTCTTGAAAGTTTTGGGCACCATGGCGGCAGCAATAATCTTGACACCTTTAGCTCGCTTACACATGAGGAAACTTCAGTGGCTGTTATTCACTCAGTGGTCCATGCAGGAGCTACCCATGTCTCGCAAAATTATCATAACGGAATCCTGCAGGAAGGATCTGCACTGGTGGCTTCACTCTGCTCAAGTGACCTTAGGTTGACCATTTGTCCTTCCCCAGCCTGTAGCCACAGTGACATCAGATGCTTCCCAGATAGGATGGGGGAGCATTAGATGGGGAAGACTGTCCAAGATGTTTGGGAGGAAAATGAATACCACTTGCATATCAATGTCCTAGAGATGAGAGCAGTGCTGTTGGCGTTGCAAGCATTTCAGAGCTCCCTTCTACTAGGAACAAACTGTACTCCCTATGTCACGAGGCCCAGAGATTATGGCAGTGGGCAATCTCTTCCCAATGATTTCTGATAACAACGCACATCCCGGTGAGGTCCAACGTGATAGCGGACAAACTCAGCAGAGCTATTCTGATGCCTCACGAGTAGTCCCTAAAACAGGAGGCTGCGGAAGAGATTTTCCACAAGCAGGGCCAGCCTTGCTGCTATCTCTTTGCCACATCCATGAATGCCAAATGCAGCAGCTGCTTTGCCCTGATCCCCCTCTGGGGGAGTCATCAAGAGATACACTTATACACAGATGGTCCCTGGGTCTCCTGTACGCCTTTCCCCTTGATACCGAAACTCCTGCAGAAAGCCAGCACGTTGAAAAGCAGAGTGATGCTCATTGCTCCATACATACTGGTCTTATCAGATTTGGTTCTCCTTTCTAAGGCCCCATCTTGAAGAGCTGTGGATTCTGGACCAAGTTCTAGATCTCCTAACCAATTCATCAGGGTCACTCCATTAATCTGTTCTAACCCTCAGGTTGACAGCTTGGCTGCTCCAGTTCCACAAATAGCCAGGCTTCCTGAGATTTCCCTTGCAGTACAACATATATTGATTTCATTTCATAAGCCTTCAACCAGAAAATTATATTCTAGCAAGTGGAAAAGATTTTCCTGTTGGGCTTGCAAAAATCATATTGATCCCTTTACTGCCCCTGTAACAGCCATGCTAAACTTTTTGGCTAAGCTTTTTAATAAAGGCATGGTGGGAGCTACAATTCGAGTTCAGTTAGCTACTATATCTAATTATCATATTGGGGAAAGGGGTCTAAGAATCATGTCCCACAGAATTTGTAAGGCTTTCTTGAAGGGTACTTTTTTACTGAGGCCCCCAGTAAAGGAAGCTCCAGCACCATGGGACCTAAATTTTGTTCTATGTATGTTGATTCTTCCTCCCTTTGAACGCGCATCCTCTTGTGACATGAAGTTTTTATCATGGAAGACAGCACTCTTGGGTGGCTATTATGTCTGCTAGACGAGTGTCTGAATTTCAAGCTTTGTCAATTCGTCCCCTTACTTGATCTTTCACAAAGATAAGGTTTCCTTACAAACCGACCCCTCTTTTTTTACCAAAAGTGTGTTCAGAAGCCAGTTTGAATCAATCCATTAATTTACCTGTCTTTTTCCCAAATTATGGCAACAAGGCAGAGTGTAAATTACACCAGTTAGACATACATAGGCAATTATGTTTCTACCTGTATAAAACAAAAGACTTCAAAACATCTGATCAGTTGTTTGCATCTTATTCAGACAAAAAGAATGGAGCCCCAGTAGCAAAAGTCACACTTTCAAAATGGCTTACAGACTGTATAACTTACACATATAGATCTCAGAACAGAGAACTTCCAGGGAAGGTCAAAGGCCATTCCACAAGAGCTATGTCTATCTCATATGCCTTTCAAGCGAGGCTACCCATGGATTTCATTTGTGCAGCAGCAACATGGATAAAGCCTCATACCTTTATCACTCATTACAAAGTTGATTTGGCCTCCAGGAATAGGGCCTCTTTTGGGTTTACTGTTCTGAAGAGTTTTCTCCATTGAGCCACCCAAGAATGAAGGTGCTAGGGACACTGTCCCAACCAGCAAAGAATGAAGGTGAGATAGGACAACATTAACGTTCCATGTTTGTTGTCCATCTCGCCTTCATTCTTGTGTCTCACCCTCCTTCCCCCACCTTTGCTCCTGGAGGATCGAGTGGTTCTTATTGAGATTGGTTACTATGTCTCTGACTCTCTTCTTGGTCTCTTTTATAATATGGTTATACACTACTGTATAATGGTTATGGTATCTGCAAACAAGATCAGGGTAACCTTCCTGGAACATCATTGGATAGGGTATAGCCACAAGCCAGTGGAAGCTCTCGAGCTTTTGTATAAGGCCAAGTCGGAACCGATTCTCGGTTCCAAACCCAACCAGCAAAGAATGAAGGTGAGATGGACAACAAACATGGAACGTTATGATGAATACATAACTTCTTTTTTTTTTCCTTCTATTTGAGCATAACTCTTTTGTATAACTGTAAGGACTGTTGATCCCTTGGTAAGTGGTCTGTTCACTTGAAATATCACTGATCCTGTATCATTCTGACTTTCAATATAATTGGATTATTTGCATTATAATGTTTAAATACTGGAGATTCTGTATCTAATTTCATGAGCATTTCAGAATTAGTTTTTATCTAGAGTCCATTCCCAGTTTACATCTTGCTGTTACAACTTCTGTATAGGAATAGTTATCTCAGACCTACTAGTTACAGTCTCTGCAATATAGTACATCATTTCCAGAAGCCTGTATAATTCTTGTTTGTCTTTTGGATTTGGGGTTTTAACAGTTGCTCTGTTTCTATATCAGACTTTAGTCCTTCTGGTCTAGAGTATGACCCCTACATTTTATAGATGTTAGTATTATTTTACTTTGGAGATACATAGTTAATATCATATACATAACACAAGCCGAAAGTTATATATCAAAGTGGAAAGGGATAAGGATGATGAATTGGGGGGGGGGGGGGTTCAGGAAATAAGGAAAGGGTTGAATGCAGGTCCTTAAGGAGAACAGCAACAACTATATGGAATATTATATTCATAAACTAGCAGAAAATATTCTAAGAACTGAGCCAACATGGCAATGGAGAAAGGAGATTTTGCTAATAGGGTAACTACAAATTGGAGTACAGAAAATAGGCAAGACCAGGCTGGAATTTACTTGAGAAAATTGGCAAATAACTAGAAAGGGAGAAAGGTAATAGAATTGGATGAAGCCAAACAGAAGTTCAGACTGCAGGTTGGAGACTGCCTTTCCTAACAGGGATTGATATCAGAGTATAAGCAAAGAGAAATGGATTGAGGGAGTGCTAAAATAGCTCTGGCAGAGTTTTTAGTTGAGTCTAGAATAGAAGCATCTTTAAAAAGAGATATATAGTAGGACATATAAAATACTGCATGATAACTGTAAGACTCAATCAGAGGAAGGTTAGAAAATATTGACATGAAAGACTAAAAAAGAAATTCCCAAAGGGAAATTGAGTGGACAGCTGTGTGGCCTTTTTCTTTTGAGACTAAGGGATAGTTATTTTGCATTGTCGAGACCAAGTATGCAACAAAGTCCAAAAGATTTATGATTTTTTGGATGTTTTCCACAGGTATTTTTATACCCAAAGCAGATTTCAGAGATTTTTTCCTCAGGTAGATAGCAAATCCTGGAGGTATGATGGGAAAGGGAGAGGTAAATGTGAATGTTTTTGAGAAGGGAATAAGTTGTCAGATTTTTAAAAACATCCCTATTCAGTGCTTTGTCATAAATGTTAGTGGAGCACATGGCTGTAACTAAGGAAATTATTCTTTTGAGCTTGGATACAGGATCTAAATCGCCTGGACATAATAAGACTTTGCTAAGTTTAATACTATTGGCTGCCAAAAGAAGCAATCACTAAAAAATGGAAATAAAAATGTAAACAACTGTAATTGTAATATGGAACATTGTGTAGGAGATGAAAGAATTGGAGGTGGAATCTTTAGAAAATTAATATTGTAAAAATGGAATTGGTATAAACACTACATGCAGAATAATGTTTAGGAGAAATGGGGTTTAAGGGACGGCAGGAACTGAGAAGTTTCTGTGATGTTGAAAAGATATAATTGTAAAAAAGAATATACGTCTGTCACATGAAAATGCCCTACAGTCTGTGTTCATCTCTGTTAAGTTATGTGTACCTGTGCCGTTATGTAAGGAATGCCCTACAGTCTGTGTTTGTCTCTATTAAGTTATGTATACCTGTGCTGTTATGTAAGGAATGCTCTACAGTCCGTGTTCGTCTCTGTTAAGTTACGTGTACCTGTGCCGTTATGTCAGGAATGCCCTACAGTCTGTGTTCGTCTCTATTAAGTTATGTGTACCTGTGCAGTTATGTAAGGAATGCCCTACAGTCCTTGTTCGTCTCTGTTAAGTTACGTGTACCTGTGCCTTTATGTAAGGAATGCCCTACAGTCTGTGTTCATCTCTATTAAGTTACGTGTACCTGTGCCGTTATGTAAGGAATGCCCTACAGTCCGTGTTCGTCTCTATTAACTTACTTGTACCTGTGCCGTTATGTAAGGAATGCCCTACAGTCTGTGTTCGTCTCTATTAAGTTACGTGTACCTGTGCCGTTATGTAAGGAATGCCCTACAGTCTGTGTTCGTCTCTATTAAGTTACGTGTACCTGTGCCGTTATGTAAGGAATGCCCTACAGTCCGTGTTCGTCTCTATTAAGTTACGTGTACCTGTGCCATTATGTAAGGAATGCCCTACAGTCTGTGTTCGTCTCTATTAAGTTACGTGTACCTGTGCCGTTATGTAAGAAATGCCCTACAGTCCGTGTTTGTCTCTATTAAGTTACGTGTACCTGTGCTGTTATGTAAGGAATGCCCTACAGTCCGTGTTCATCTCTATTAAGTTACGTGTACCTGTGCCGTTATGTAAGGAATGCCCTACAGTCCATGTTCGTCTCTATTAAGTTCCGTGTACCTGTGCCGTTATGTAAGGAATGCCCTACAGTCCGTGTTCGTCTCTATTAAGTTATGTGTACCTGTGCCGTTATGTAAGGAATGCCCTACAGTCCATGTTCGTCTCTATTAAGTTACGTGTACCTGTACCATTATGTAAGGAATGCCCTACAGTCCGTGTTCATCTCTATTAAGTTACGTGTACCTGTGCCGTTATGTAAGGAATGCCCTACAGTCCGTGTTCGTCTCTATTAAGTTACGTGTACCTGTGCCATTATGTAAGGAATGCCCTACAGTCCGTGTTCGTCTCTATTAAGTTACGTGTACCTGTGCCATTATGTAAGGAATGCCCTACAGTCCGTGTTCGTCTCTGTTAAGTTACGTGTACCTGTGCCGTTATGTAAGGAATGCCCTACAGTCCGTGTTCGTCTCTATTAAGTTACGTGTACCTGTGCCATTATGTAAGGAATGCCCTACAGTCTGTGTTTGTCTCTATTAAGTTACGTGTACCTGTGCCGTTATGTAAGGAATGCCCTACAGTCCGTGTTCGTCTCTGTTAAGTTACGTGTACCTGTGCCATTATGTAAGGAATGCCCTACAGTCCGTGTTCATCTCTATTAAGTTACGTGTACCTGTGCCGTTATGTAAGGAATGCCCTACAGTCCGTGTTCGTCTCTATTAAGTTACGTGTACCTGTGCCGTTATGTAAGGAATGCCCTACAGTCCGTGTTCGTCTCTATTAAGTTATGTGTACCTGTGCCGTTATGTAAGGAATGCCCTACAGTCCCATGTTCGTCTCTATTAAGTTACGTGTACCTGTACCGTTATGTAAGGAATGCCCTACAGTCCGTGTTCTTCTCTATTAAGTTACGTGTACCTGTGCCGTTATGTAAGGAATGCCCTACAGTCCGTGTTCATCTCTATTAAGTTACGTGTACCTGTGCCATTATGTAAGGAATGCCCTACAGTCCGTGTTCATCTCTATTAAGTTACGTGTACCTGTGCCATTATGTAAGGAATGCCCTACAGTCGGTGTTCGTCTCTGTTAAGTTACGTGTACCTGTGCCGTTATGTAAGGAATGCCCTACAGTCTGTGTTCGTCTCTATTAAGTTACGTGTACCTGTGCCGTTATGTAAGGAATGCCCTACAGTCCGTGTTCGTCTCTGTTAAGTTACGTGTACCTGTGCCATTATGTAAGGAATGCCCTACAGTCTGTGTTCGTCTCTATTAAGTTACGTGTACCTGTGCCGTTATGTAAGGAATGCCCTACAGTCCGTGTTCGTCTCTGTTAAGTTACGTGTACCTGTGCCATTATGTAAGGAATGCCCTACAGTCCGTGTTCGTCTCTATTAAGTTACGTGTACCTGTGCTGTTATGTAAGGAATGCCCTACAGTCCGTGTTCGTCTCTATTAAGTTACGTGTACCTGTGCCGTTATGTAAGGAATGCCCTACAGTCCGTGTTGGTCTCTATTAAGTTACGTGTACCTGTGCCGTTATGTAAGGAATGCCCTACAGTCCGTGTTGGTCTCTATTAAGTTACGTGTACCTGTGCCGTTATGTAAGGAATGCCCTACAGTCCGTATTGGTCTCTATTAAGTTACGTGTACCCGTGCCGTTATGTAAGGAATGCCCTACAGTCCATGTTCGTCTCTATTAAGTTACGTGTACCTGTGCCGTTATGTAAGGAATGCCCTACAGTCCGTGTTCGTCTCTATTAAGTTACGTGTACCTGTGCCGTTATGTAAGGAATGCCCTACAGTCCGTGTTCGTCTCTGTTAAGTTACGTGTACCTATGCTGTTATGTAAGGAATGCCCTACAGTCCATGTTCGTCTCTGTTAAGTTACGTGTACCTATGCTGTTATGTAAGGAATGCCCTACAGTCCGTGTTCGTCTCTGTTAAGTTACGTGTACCTGTGCCGTTATGAAGGAATGCCCTACAGTCTGTGTTCGTCTCTATTAAGTTACGTGTACCTGTGCTGTTATGTACGGAATGCCCTACAGTCCGTGTTCGTCTCTGTTAAGTTACGTGTACCTGTGCCGTTATGTAAGGAATGCCCTACAGTCTGTGTTCGTCTCTATTAAGTTACGTGTACCTGTGCCGTTATGTAAGGAATGCCCTACAGTCTGTATTTGTCTCTATTAAGTTATGTGTACCTGTGCCGTTATGTAAGGAATGCCCTACAGTCCGTGTTCGTCTCTGTTAAGTTATGTGTACCTGTGCCGTTATGTAAGGAATGCCCTACAGTCCGTGTTCGTCTCTATTAAGTTACGTGTACCTGTGCCGTTATGTAAGGAATGCCCTACAGTCTGTGTTGGTCTCTATTAAGTTACGTGTACCTGTGCCGTTATGTAAGGAATGCCCTACAGTCCGTGTTCGTCTCTATTAAGTTACGTGTACCTGTGCCATTATGTAAGGAATGCCCTACAGTCCGTGTTCGTCTCTGTTAAGTTACGTGTACCTATGCCGTTATGTAAGGAATGCCCTACAGTCCGTGTTCGTCTCTAAGTTACGTGTACCTGTGCCGTTATGAAGGAATGCCCTACAGTCTGTGTTCGTCTCTATTAAGTTACGTGTACCTGTGCTGTTATGTAAGGAATGCCCTACAGTCCGTGTTCGTCTCTATTAAGTTACGTGTACCTGTGCCGTTATGTAAGGATTGCCCTACAGTCTGTGTTCGTCTCTATTAAGTTACGTGTACCTGTGCCGTTATGTAAGGAATGCCCTACAGTCTGTGTTCATCTCTATTAAGTTATGTGTACCTGTGCCGTTATGTAAGGAATGCCCTACAGTCCATGTTCGTCTCTGTTAAGTTATGTGTACCTGTGCCGTTATGTAAGGTAAGATTTAATGACAATGGTTACAAAAATATTATTTTACATTTCTCTTATTTAACTTTTACTTATTCTGTCATACTTTGTTCAGTAGTTGTATCAGGATGATGTCATGCTCTTTTCATGTATAGCACACAATGTAAGTTGCAAAACATAGAATGATTTCCTCATTGCTGTAGACACGTGATGGTTAAAGGCTAGATTATTGTCTTTGTGTGTCCCTAAGTTCCTGACTGCTGGGTCAACTTTAAGGGTTGTGTTGTCAATATGATAGTTACCAGGAGTGGATGACTTCCCGAAGCATACTATTATGCATTTTTTGTTATTTAATTTTAGTCCATGGCTCCGACACCGGTTGTTTGTCTGTGTCAGCCCTTCCTGGAGAACATTTCTGTCCATGTGGGATTCAATGACAGCTCCTAATTTGCAATCATCTGCAAATATTGTCATCCAGAGACCATTGACATTAGCCTTCACTTCAGAGAAGTGAATGCTAAAAAGGAGTAGTCCAAAGACTGATCCCTGAGGGACTCCACTTATGACTTGCCTCTTTGTAGAGGTGGACTCCCCAGTTCTAACTTCCTGGGTCCTGTCTGTGAGTCAGTTGGCTATCCATCAGATGACATACAGATCTGTACCTAACCTCCTGAGTTTGTCAACAATGCTCAAGTGGAGTATTGTGTCAAATGCCTTGGCCAGGTCAAGGTAGGCAGTGTGAACCATTTTGCCCTCATCAATTGCAATGGTGACCTTCTCAAAGAAGTCCACCAGGTTGAATAGGCATGACCTGCCCTTGAAAAATCCAAACTGGGTTGGGTCCAGTGTCTGAAGGTTTACTATATCATTGTTGATCATTTCCATGATAATTCTTTCCATGGCTTCACATATAAGACTAGTGAGACTTATGGGTCTGTACTTTCCAGGATTTATGGATGGCCCACGTTTGTGCAGAGGGAGACTGTTGCTGTTCTCCATTCATGAGGTACAAAGCCTGTTTGGAGGTTACAATTAAATAGCAATTCCAGAAGGCCTGATAGGCCCTGTTTCCTGCTATTTAGAAGGCATCCCGGGATACAGTCTGGGCCCATTGATGCAGCGTTGTTGGCCTTAGAGAGAGCATTAAGGACCTGTTCCCTAGTGATAGCAGGGGGAGTTATATTTGATGGTATTTCATGATGGAAGGTTGAGGGGGGGAGAGAGGTGTAAAGTTGGAGCTGAATTTATCGGCCAATAGGTTTGGTATATGTTCTGGCTTAGTATAGGTGGCTCCATTTACAATGAGCTCTGTACTCAATTGTATATTGCGTTTGAGGTTGCGGACATAGCTAAAAAATGCCTTGTGGTTGTCCTAGGCCTGAGAGGCCAAATTTGCCTCAAATTTGGCTTTCGTAGACTTTATTTGGCCTCTGAGTTATTTGTTTAGTTTGATGAGAGTGCTTTTATTCTGTTGGTTGCTGTACCTCCTAATTTTTGCCATGATTTTCTTCCTTCTGTTATACAGCCTATTGATTTTGTAATGACAGCAGGGTGGTTTGTCTGTTAAGTTAGTTCTGTATTTCTTCCTGGTGGGTACAGTTGCCTGTATGCAGCTATTAGCATGCATGTATATGGTTTCTTTGAACAGTTCTGCATAGACAGCAGTGTTCTAAGGATTTATGAGGGCTTGAAATGTTTCCAGGCCATCACTTAATAGCAGGAAGTTATCCTGAGAATAGTTCCTGAATATCATAGGTTTAGCTTAGGGTACAGGTTTTATTTTTACTTCAGAGGAGACCATTTTGTGGTCTGATCTTACCAGGAAGGACATTACTCTAGGGGTTGTGCAGCACTCTCCTATATTAGTGAGGACCAGATCCAGTATTAGTGTATTGCCAGTCTGGTCCAGGGAGTTTATATTTACAAAATCCAGGAATCTCTGTGCATGTATGTTTGATTTCATGTAGGATTCCCAGTTAATAGTGGTGTAATTAAAGTCACCCATGAATATGGTATTGGGTTGGATGATTAGTGTTTCTAATAAGTTTAAATATATAACATGGGTTTCCTGGTCATAGAGGAGGACTTGTAGCTTGCAAGGAAGTGGCAATGGATTTTGTCGATGGTGATTTGACCATGGAGCAGCTCAAGTGCATTGTTCTGTTTGACCAGCCTTGAGGCTGAATGTTGCATTTTCCTGGAATGTGGATCGCTACAAGAAAGTAGTTAGATGATATCACCCATTGCCATACTCTCATTGCTTCTCGACAAAGGGGTAGGATGGTTGTCCCCCTTTAGTCCCTGTAATAAGTGGTCTAAATGTATGGAAGGCATTATAACCTTGGACTGTCAGTGTGCTCTCTGTGGTTTTAAACCATAAGTCAGTGACCGCACAGACGTCAGCATTCTCTAGGATGAAGAGAGCTTCTAGGGAGTGGATTTTTTTGTTTATGTAGGGCATATCACCAGGGGATTGTATCGTAGGATTTACAAACACAATTATGATATTACAATAGATGATAATAATAATGCTTTGAGCAACCACTATAGCAAAAACGCATGTAAAATTGCTTTCAAATTCATTGTTTTGGTGCAAGTACAGAATTATGAAAATACATTTGACGCTGAGGATGAACTTGACTGGAAAGAGTTTTATTGGCAAATAAAACTGGATGCTTGTTATCCACCTGGACTTAATGACAAAGAAAATGTTAAAGTTTTTTTTTTTAAACACAAGAGAATCAACCATTAACTGATTAACTGAATCATGTGATTTAGATTTATATAAATGTATGCCTATGTTTAATGCATTCAGTCTGATGAAGTCTTAGGTATAAGACGAAAGTGCTTACTGGATGTTAATAAAGAATCTTTGGGATTTTATTTCTTGTTAGCCATTTCTCCATTATTGTGGTATCATTTTATGGCTTTATTTTTCCACTTTGGTATCAATACGGTGTGGATACATGGTGATAAAAGGACAGTTCTATGTTGACATAAGTACCTATACCCATAACTGCTAGATCAGCTTTTGAAGATGCTGTTGTCAATGTCAAAGCTACAATTGGTTTAGCTTCTGGTGTCAGTCCAACAGAATTCAATATCTGTCAGCCTGGGAAGACATGGTCGACAGGCCATGCTGGTTTGCCAGAGATGGTCTGCACCTGTCTCCTCTAGGCTTTTGGATACTGGCAAAGGCATGAACCACCCGTTTTGTGCCTTATTTAGGCAGTGTCAAAATAACCAACCTCCCCAATATAACAAAATCCTCTGTAAATAAACTCAAGGTACTGCTGCTCAAAGCTAGGAGTCTAAACAAGAAATTTTACTCTCTGCTTTCCTGCAACATGCATGTTAGTTTACAAAGTCCATTGAACATGTGGGAGAAACAGACAAATGTAGGTTTTCTAAAACCAAATGGGAAGCAGTTGCATACTTTGTTGCAGGTTGCGACATACTAATGGCAGGAGGACTGTATACTGAAAGGCATAATGATTTGGCAAGATTGTTGCACTGGGGATTGTACAAACATTGTATTAAAGTGGCTGAACACTGGAAACATAAGCCACAAAGCATCATAGAAAATGATGATGTTTATATCACATGGGACCACCCATTACCAACAGTTCAAAAGATAGATGCAAGAAAACCGGATATAGTGGTTCAAGAAAAGAAGACAAGAGTAGCATTGATCATTGAAATCGCCACACCCCGTGACTACAGAGTCTTATGTAAAGAGAGACACAAAGTCATAAAATACCTTGATCTGCAGACAGAAACAAGAGCAATGTGGAAGAAAGGTACCCAGACAGTTCCAGTAGTAGTAGGAGCAACGTGTCTTATAACTTAGATATGTTACCGATATATGTAACTCCATATGAATTGTAGACGGAGTCATTACTGGGCACATTACAGGCAATGTGGAAGAAGGATACCCAGACAGCTCTAGTAGTAGTAGGAGCAACGAATCTTATAAAAAAGAATCTAGTCGTATTTAAATATGTTATCAATCCATGTAACTCCATACAAATTGCAGAAGGAGTTATTACTGGGCACATTACGGTTGCTCTGAAGAGCACTTTTAGCGGACATCAAAGATTGAAACAATACTAATTTCATGAACTTTAATTGTACTTTGACTTAAGAATGGGGTCCATTCCCGTCATGGTATTAGAAACCCAAAACATGTGGAGAAATTAAAAAAAGAAATTGCACACTCCTCACTTTGGAAGGTGCTGATGTCTGTGTAGTCACCGAGACATGGCTCAAAGGCACAGAAAATACCCTGGCTGTGCAGGGCTACAATACCTTCCATACATTCACACCACAAACTGAATGTGAAAGAACCAAAGGAGGAGGTGTATCCATCTTCACTAAGGATAAGTACGCCTTGAGACTCATCTAACAGTATGACTCTCTTAAGCTACTCCATGTCCAATTAACTATAGGCAAAGCCCCTTACCATATCATAGCTAGCTATAGGTCCCCCACCATGAAATAGGAAAAGCACACTGCATACCTGGACTTACTGGAGTCACTTGCCATACAGCCCAACACCTTACTCACAGGTGATTTTAATTATTCTACCATCGACTGGGAAACATAGACCACCACAAACATACTGGTTCAGAGGTTCATGGACTTTGTCAGTGCAGATCCTGTGCAACAACTAGTCAGGACACCCACAAGAAGCTCAAATGTCCTGGACACAGTACTCACTAACATGGGAGAGCATTGCACTCTGCCCCTCCCAATGTGATGTCCGTCCTGGTAAAATTGGACCATAAATCAGTCTCTTTCAATGTAATTATAAGACCAGATATCCCATCAAGCTCAAAAACACTTAAAGAGTTTTTCAAAGACAAATTGCCTTGTACTTTGTGATGGTTTTAAAGCCCCCTCAAATGCAGATAAAATGGACTATTGTACAGAGGTGTACACCAATGCCTTTTATAACTACTTAGGTAGTTGTATAGAATCGGCTGTCCCTGACCAGAGGAAAACCAGGGCTTGCCGAAGAAACAAGCCACCCTGGTGGTCCCCTGGTATAAACAGGCTATATAACAAAAGAAAGAAACTGGCTTAGCAAAGGAAGAAATCCCTCTCTAGCTTAAACAAACAAATTAGAGATCTTGTTAAGTCCTCCAAAGCTAATTATGAAGCAAAAATAGCCTTCCTAGCTCAGGATAATCACAAGGCATTCTTTAACTATGCCCAAAGTTTGAAAGGGAATACCCAACTATGTGCTGAACTGGTTGTAGATGGCACTACCCATACTCAACTGGAGGTAATAGCCAGCCTGCTAGCTGACAGATTTGGAGCAAGCTTCAATACCAGTTCCCTCCAGTCATCCCCAAAAAGTATACCTGCCATCATTCCTCAACCTATTATTGCAAGAGAGCAGGTCATCTCGGTGCTCTCCAAGGTCAAAACATGGCATTAATGGGAGCAGACAACATCCCAGGTTGCCTTTTAAACATCTTAAATAATAATCCACTTTGATTGCTGTTTAACCACAGCCTGCGAACTGGCTATGTTCTGGTGGAATGGAAGACAGCAACATTAATCCCTTTGCACAAAGGGGGACTATCAACTGACGCTGGGAATTATAGGCATATAAGCTTGACTGGCCTCATCTGCAAGGCCATAGAAACAATAATTTTGGGCCTTATTAACAAAGACATAGATAATCTCCAAACTCTGGACACAACACAGTTTGGCTTCGTTAAAGGTAGATCATGCTTGTTAAACATGGTTGACTTCTTCAAGAAAGTAACCAAAGCCCTAGACAAGGGAAAGACAGTGCATACTGCCTTTGTTGACCTAGCCAAGGCATTTGATACAATTCCCCACTCAGATATTATGGAGAAACTCTCCCAATTGGGAACTAACCCCTACATTACCAGATGGGTAGCCAACTGGCTTGCCGACAGTGCACACACTGTCAAAGTAGGGTTACCACCTGTCCCACTTTGCGAGGGACAGTCCCTCTTTGGGCAGTTGTGTCCTGCAAAAAATGTGAAAAAATGGCAAATGTCCTGAGATTTTAGGACAAAATTCTTTTCTATATTTTATGTCATAGTTGCATAAAACAGTTATTCTGTATCTGAAACACCGTAATGTTATAAGAAACAGAATAAGGAACTAAAATGCTACAAGAATAGACTTTTATTCAGGCAAAAAACTGAAGTTCTGTCCTTTGTACTGGCCATAGGCATGATTTGCCCTGCAAAATCGGATGTTTGTAGCACAAATGTCCCACTTTGGGCATTTGGAAAGGTGGCAACCCTATGTCAAAGTGGGTAACTTCATTTCTAGCAAAAGACCAATCACCAGTGACATACCACAAGGATCTGTTTTGGGCCCCATACTATTTGAAATTTATTTTTCAGAAATCCAGGCCAACTTGCATGGCCTGTGTCCGACCATGTGTGCTTACAATTGCAGACTGGGAGCAATCTTTGAGTCCCCCAATGATGCTAATATACTGCAGACAGGGGTAATGCAGACAAATGATTGGTGCCTAAATCACGGAGTAAAGCTAAATGCAAAAATATGCATTATTATTCCCTTTAGAAAAATTGACATCCCTGATAATTACACTATAGACAGCAACCCCCCCCCCCCCATTGTAGATCCAGTGGTATGTGATCTGAGTACTCGAGTTGATAGCAATCTAACCTTTGACCACCAGGTATCCTCAGTAGTAAAGAAACTCTTCTATGTGGCACATCTTATAAGTAAAGGCATCACATCTAGATCTAAGGATGTTATAACTACATTATACTTGGCACTCATCAGGCCAATAACTGAGTACAATGCTCCCTTTTGCATATACCTCACCAGACACATGCAACAGTTGATGAGACAACAAAGGTTTCTCACCAAGAAATTGCAGAGTACACAAAACAAGTCTTAAGCGGAAGGACTGAAAGCCCTGTCACTGTATTCTGTCTCATACAGGTTGCTAAGGGGTGACCTATGCCTGGCTTACAGGACAGTCTCTGACCCAGCCCTGATGGAAACGCTACAGATTCGTAAATCAAAATGCACAAGGGTCACTTGCTGCAGTGATCTTAACCTAGCCTCTGACATGAACAGGTCATGCTGGAGAGATAGATACATCTCCCAGAGACTTCCACTTCTATGGAACAAGCTTCCAGTTCACATGAAACAGAGCTCCTCCTGAACCTCTTCAAACACAGCCTAGATCAGTGGATGGGTGACCACGAATCCACTCTTGGGGTGGTGCTCATGTCCCACCTGGACAGAGGAAGTCAGTATTAACTGCCATAGACCCTTACATCTGCAGTTCACACACCTAACCACCGACAGTTGGGGCAACTCTGGGTAAATATGGCTAGGCTTGTAAGGGCTCAAGGGCCGTTAGTCTAGTAATCTTCTATGAACCTGTGAACCAATGATTTCGGATGTGGATTGAACACAGCTAACATTTTTTAAACCACTAATCTCATATGCAACAATATGGACAAGGGACTTTTGACAGGGGCCAGATTTGCAGATTTGAATAAAAAGCTTTTGCCTTAGCTGATGACCCTTTAAACGTTTGACTTAGCTGATGATGCTTTACTCCTCAGTCATGTATCCATGATTGGTTTCTCTATTGAAACCCTTCAGAGATTTGAATCGATCTTTTCTGCACACCATTGCAAGTGGTCTTCATGGTTGCTGTCACCACCTCTGCTACTATCTAAACTGCACTTCACAAGGATCTATTTCGAGACCTATTCTGTTTTTTGTTTCATAAGGAATCCTTCTCTGCTGTCCACCCTCAGCCTTAAATAGCTACCTTTGTTGGGAACATTTTTTTAGAAGCTCCAAAAGTAACCTTGATTTACATTACCTCCTTCAGAAGACTTGAAATTTACATCTTCTTCACTAATCATAAAGTCACTCGGTACCATGCAGATACAGTGCTTGACCTTTGGAAGTTTGATGCTCTGGGTAATTTCATTTCTTTATCTACCACTACAGATGTACAGCTCGTCTCTTTGATCTCGTTTTTCTTTCCACCAGTTTACTGATAAGACTGACACTTCAGTTCCAAGACAGCCAGGACTTGTCTGTAGAATTAGCTAACGTCCTCACTCCAGGTACCTGTAAACCTATTGCTGAAAACGGACCCATCCCTAAGCTCAAGTATGCCATCCCAGTCATCTCACCAAGTGATTCTCACAGCTCTGCTATTCTTCACAGAGAACTGACTTAAAATATCCATCACTGTATCTTATACTCCTGCCCACAGAAACATGTACAGTCACATAATGGTCAACCTTTCTTCATAGTGACCTGACTAAAATATGCATCACCACATCTTACTACTGTCCACAGAAACATGTACAGTCACATAATGGTCAACCTTTCTTCATAGTGACCTGACTAAAATATGCATCACCACATCTTACTACTGTCCACAGAAACGTACAGTCACATAATGATCAACCTTTCTTCATAGTGACCTGACTAAAATATGCATCACCACATCTTACTACTGTCCACAGAAATATGTACAGTCACATAATGGTCAACCTTTCTTCATAGTGACCTGACTAAAATATGCATCACCACATCTTACTACTGTCCACAGAAACATGTACAGTCACATAATGGTCAACCTTTCTTTCTCTTGCATTCATCTGTAAATTTCTTTTCTGAGGTTTTTACATTTAAAACCACAATTACTTCTTTTCATTATCCACTAAGAATGCCACGTTGTGGCACCATTGTTTTAGCAATTCCTATTTGTACTGTCTTCAGAGAAAGAGCATTCAGCAGAGTTAAACCATTTCTGTTGAATTCTTTACTCCCAAACATCAGAAATCATCACAGATTTGCACTCCACAGGAAAGCGCTCCTTAATCAGTGTGTGCAGTTCAGACATCATCTTAACCTCTCCTTTTTTCCAGTCCTGCACAAAATTGTCTTTAGTAACAGTTCATGTTGTCTTCAGACTCTCTGTTCCTTTTTAAATATTGAAATAGTTGACATTCAGTAAATATGCAAAAGGGAATTAACTGTGCTTTATAAACTCATTCGGTCTCTAAAGTCTTAGCTTATTGTAAACATCGGTGCCCATGATTTTATTTTGCTTTATTTTAGTATCTGCTTGCAAACTAAGCTATGTTACCTAACTGCCTTTGACCCAGGTGATGGCTGAAAGTAGTTCTTTTGCTAGTTTATGTACTTGTTTAACAAGTAGATAGACAGAGAGGTAAAGCATGTGAGATCACGAGTACACTGTTTTGCTGATTTCTTAATTTTTTCCTTATTTATTCTGGGTCTGTTTAACTCAGATCTGATGTTGTCAGTTTTCATTCTGTCCTCAATTGATGGGTTCAGATCCGAGTCCCCAGATCCATCTCGGCCGCTGTAAAAGCTTGTGGCAACCTTGAACTCTCAAACTTCTCCCTTACCCAGAATGCACCAACCTTTATTACCTCAGATCTCGTTTGCTGCTTCCAGCAAAAATACATGGTCCATGGTTCTCTTGAGCTTGGGGTGATAAGCAGCTCTAAAACTTCAAATTTTTTTCTTTAATAACTTGTAATAACTTTTAATAAGTTTTAAAAATGTTTTGTTAGCTAGGTAGTTTTTTCTCCCTTACCTTCTTTACATTAAAATCTGTGTTTCTCCGTTTTACTGTTACTGATATTTCAAGTTACTGTCCATAGGTTCATAGGTTGGTACTAGGCTATCGACCCTCCTAGGGCCTATACAAGCCTAGCCATAACAATTCCCTGGCTATTTCTTCCCACAGTATTTACTTCCCTGGATCCCTGTCTAGCAGGGTGACTAACGTCATCCCCGGGGTGAATTTCCTATCTCCCATCCAATCATCAAGGTTCCTTTTGAAGAGAGCCAAAGAGGCACTCTGCTTGACATGTGTGGGCAGTCTATTCCAGAGTCTGGGGAGTCTCAGGGTCAGGAACCTATCCCTCCAGCATGTTTTGTTCATTGTGATGACAAGGTTTAGATCCCTGGAGCGTGTGTCTCTGAGGCACTGGGATTTCTTTAAGTGTAGCATGTCCAACAGCTCAGGGTTTGACATGGCCTTGTATGTTAAGCAGAGATTGCCTCTGAGTAGACGATATGCGACAGAGTATAGATGGAGTTTTTTTAGACTGTCAGCATAGGGCATCTTCTTTAGGCCTGTGATTCTTTTAGTGAGGTATTTCTGCAGCCTTTCCAGTTATTGCAGATGTCTTGAGAGGTACATACCAAACGGGGCGTTGTATTCTATAATGGGTCTAATGAGGGATGAGTACAGTGGGACAATGAACTCCTTTTATCTGGATGAAAAGCCCTTAGTGATGAGGATAGAAGGATTTCCTGACTGTTGTGGCGATGTGGTCATCAAAGGTGAGACCACCGTCTACCTGTGTCCCTAAGTGTCTTATCACACTTTCGGTGTTTAGTGTGCTGCCACCTATGTGGTAATTTATGGGTACATGTTTTTTCCCAAAGGGGATAACTATACATGTTCTGTAGTCCTATTTCACCTTCTTTCTTACACTTGGGACCGGAGCCGAACCTCGACTCCGACTTGGTCATACTCTAGCTCAAAAACTTCTGGTTGGCTCGTGGCTAGGAGGTATCCCATCATGCATCACCAACATTCCCCAGATCTCGTTTGCTGCTCGTTCAGCTCAGACGTGATTCTTCTTGGCCATGGCAAAGTGATATTTTCAATATATTGAATTGTCAGTCTGAAGTAGTTAACTTCATTTGATCAGCAGCCTGTGGGTATTGGATCTGACTTGGATCCGAGCCGGCAGCTTTCCAAGCTAAAGATCCGAGCTCCAAGCTCCTCCCCTTACCCATAATACCCTGCTACCTCCTTCCAGTCCCCAGATCTCATTTGCCGTGGCTTTAACAAGCATGAGTTATGAGCTCCTGGCGGTTAGGTAGTGAGTATTGGTTAAATTCTTGACTTTTTGAAAACATTTTGAGAGGTATGTGTTTGTGATTGTTTAAACCCATTAGCCTAGCTTAATTTTAGTATATTCACCCTTCCCCTTATTCTTGTGTGTCAGTGTGTGTGGTTGTGGTTTTTGTTATGGCCGAGGGCCCTAAGGCCATTTTCTCCAAGTGCTGTGAGTGTGGCCATAAGCTTTCCCCAGCCGATGGCCACACTCAGTACGTTCCTTGCCTGGGGGTAGCGCATTTATCATCGGGCTGCCATATCTGCGCAGCCTTTAACCCCCGGGCTGTGAGGGATAGAAGGAACAAGCTGATCCTGGTGGGTCTTTTACCCATGGATTCTGCTTTTTCCTCCTCTCCCTCAGTGGCTCCAGCCGCAGCTGTGGCTGTTCAGTCAGCTGTGCTATCTCCCATGGCTGGGACTCAACCTCCCACCATTTCCCAGGGAGAGAAGGACTCTAAGAGAAAAAAGAGGAGAGAGAGAGAGGGAGAGAGAGAGAGATAGGAATAGAGAGAAACATAGGAGCCACAAGCGGCAGGCCGACTCTGCCCCCTCGGCCCCGCCAGCTAAACAGCTCTCTTCTCCCCTGAAGATTCCCGGGTCTTCCCCCTCTCGGCTCCGTTTCCTACGTTTCTCGCCGGAGCCGGAGGAGGAGCCCTGGCCATCTTTGAGGTCATTGCGGCGGCTTTCCCGGCCAGCTTCGGTGGCCTCTTCTAGGTTGACTTGAAGCCTCTCAGACGCTGACATGGACCAGATGATGTGTCTCTTTCTCCAAGCCCAGATGCAGATGGGAGTGCTCCTGCCCCCCCCCCCGGGGGAGCTCAGCCTCATGTTTTGCCCCCATAGCTCCTTCTCCGATCCATTATCGGGTTTTGGAGCCAACGTCGGATCCGAGTACTCTCGGAGTCAGGGAGTCGGCGCCGACAGTAGTTGCTGCTTTGACGCCGGCCATGCCCTCGAGTTTGTCGGATCCCTTTTCAGATCTGAGCTCTCGGGGCCGAGAACCGTGCGTCAGATCTGAGGGGGTAGGTGAGTCTTCAGCTCCATTGCGGTCGGAGTACACTTCCCTTTCGGGTCCGATCGCTTCGGCTCCGATGACCACGTCGGATCCGAGGGTGTTGCTCATGGAACCCAGAGAGAGCGGTTCACCTTCGGCCTTCGACATGGTGGAGAGGGTTCTCTCAAGAGGTTTGAGACCCCCTGCTCGTGCTACGGATCCAGCCATCATTCCCTCGCAGATGGGCTTGTCTTCCATCATCCAGCCCCAGGGACAGCCTGTGTCGATGCCCCAGCCAGTTCCACTGGAGGAATATGACCCTGTTGGTGAGCCCTCCTCGGACATTCCCGCCGAGGAGGTCCCTCACAAATATAAGGGTAAGAGGAGGCACTTGGACTCCCCCAAGTCCCTCACTGAAGACACAGATTTAGAGGAAGGGGAAGGTTCCCGCAGGTCACTCTGCGAGGACGTCTCCTTTGGAGACATTATGGAAATGCTACATCTAAAAGGGGGGTGGTCAGCCCAAAAGCCTTCCTCGGATGAGTTGGTGTTTCTGGAGGTGTTTGACGCAGGCCCATCTACCTCTTGGGTGTCCCCTCCGGCCGACCCCCTGGTAGACCTCATTACTACCACGGCATGGAAGGAGCCGGACACTGTACAGCCAATCCCCAGGAGACCAGATAAGATCCTTAGTCCCCCTGTGGATAGGACAGCGTGGAGTAAAGGTTCCCCAGTAGATACCATGGTGGTGGCGGCTGCCTCCAAGAAGGAACTGGCACAGGATAGTTCCTCGGTCCAACCCCCTGATAAGGAGTCTCAGATGATGGATCGCATTGGAAAGCGGAATTTTGCTTCGGCTACCTTTTCCATAAGGGCGCTGAATTACTTGGCCCATGTGATTAGGCTTCAGCGGGATCTGGTGAAGGAATACACTGGGTCTCCCCCCTGAGTCCATGTCGGCCAAGGACAAACAGACCTTCTCGACTCGCATGGCCACTCTGAAATCAGTATCGAACACGTCTATGCGGCTACTCTCCCATGCCACAGAGGGGGCCGCTAGTGCCAGCAGATCAGGCATCACCTTACAGCGTCACGCCTGGCTCAGACTTTGCGACTTTGCGGAACCCTTCAAGGCGTCCTTCGTGAATGCTCCCTTTGGTTCTACCCTGTTTGGCAAGACCTTCCGCGATACATTGGTCCAGAGCGAGAAAGACGGGAAGACGCTGTCTGCCGTCCGAATCCGCTTCTCAGCTCCTTAAAGGTCCTTTTCCAGGAACCAGAGAGGACAAAAGAAGATGTGGTTCCAAAAGTCTCAGCAGTCCCGTTACGCTCCGGACCCTTCATCCTTCAGAGGCAGAGGGGGACAAGGTGGACGCCGGCCCAGAGGCAGAGGGGGGGGGGCCGAAGAATTTTGGGTCATGGGAACCTTTCACCGATTGACCCACACAGCAGCCCTGAGGGGTTGCCCGACTGCTTCTCTCTGGAGGCAGTCAGGGGGCATTTTTCAAAGCACCTGGCACTATGGAAGTCCATCACGACAGATTGCTGGGTGCTTCGAATAATATCCAGAGGCTACTCTAGTCCCTTCATAAATCTTCCTTCTCAATCGAGGCACCTCCCCGATGTTCCACCCAGTCAGAGGGAGGCTGCAGCTTTAGAAATAAAGAAGCTGCTAGAAAAAAGAGCCATCCAGTATGTCCCCCCAGACCAGTCCGGGTTAGGTAATTACTCCAGGTTCTTTTTGATGCCAAAAAGGATGGGAGACTTAAGACCAATTCTCAACCTTTCTACAATGAACCTCTTCATTGCCAAGGAGAAATTCCGGATGGTCACTCTTCAGTCCATTCTCCCCCTACTGCAGGAGAACAACTGGGTGTGCTCCATAGACCTCAAGGATGCGTACTACCACATTCTCATGGACATACGATCCAGGAGGTTTCTCCGCTTTCGGTTGGGGGCCAGACATTACCAGTTCAGGGTTCTACCATTCGGCCTCACCACAGCCCCCAGGGTGTTCACCAAGGTCATGGCAGTTGTAGCGGCCCACCTGCGGCTTCAGGAAATACAGGTTTTTCCTTACCTGGATGATTGGCTCCTTGCCGCCTCCACCAGGCATCTACTCTGCTCAGCCAGGGATTGCTTCCTGCTCTAAGCCTCCCAGTTGGGGATCACTATAAATTACAAGAAATCATCCCTTCAACCAATGCAAGTCCTGGACTTCATAGGGGCCAGAATAGATACGCTTCAGACCAAGGCCTTCATGACTTTGGACAGGCTTTGCAGCTTAACCCTTCACATTCTAGCACCCCTTCAATCTCCAACCCCATCAGCGGAGTTAGTCCTGAGAGCCTTAGGGTCCATGGCAGCAGCAATCAACCTTTCGCCCTTAGCTCACCTGCACATGAGCGTCCTCCAGTGGACCTTGCAGGTCGAGTGGTCCATCCTTCAACACCCGTTGGACTCCCCGATCCCTCTCAGCAGAGTTTGCAGAAATTCACTCATATGGTGGCTCCAATCTCGAGAGCTTCGGGAAGGACGACCGTTCATAATGCCACAACCCCAAGCCACGGTAACCACGGACGCTTCTCGCCTTGGGTGGGTGGGGGCATTGCATGGGCAGAACTGTCCAAGGTACGTGGACTCAGACAGAGAACGTTCTGCATATCAGTGTTCTGGAGATGAGAGTGGTGCTTCTAGTGTTGCAAGCTCTTCATGCCTTTCTTTCTCCAGGGACTATTGCAATTTAGACAGACAACATGTCAGTGGTCTGGTACATCAACAAAAAGGGGGGACCAGGTCTTACCCTCTTTGCCGAGAGGCCACGAGGGTTTGGGATTGGATGATATCCACCAACCGATTTCTGTTAGCAACGCACATTCCGGGTTGGTCCAACATTTTAGCGGACAAGCTGAGTCAAAATATCCTCTCGCCTTATGAGTGGTCTGTGAACCCCTTAGTAGCGAAACAGATCTTCCGCAAGTGGGGTCAGCCTTGCTGCGATCTCTTCGCATCGCCTTTAAATGCAAAGTGCAGCGAGTTTTTCGCTCTTATCCCCCCCCCCCCGGGGGAAGCCCCAGAGATGCTCTAGTTCATGCTTGGCCATCCGGTCTTCTTTATGCTTATCCTCCTCTTCCATTAATGACAAAATTTTTACAGAAAGCTCGTCGGTTGGGGAACAAGATTATCCTCATAGCCCCATTCTACATGTTCGTCTCTATTAAGTTACGTGTACCTGTACCGTTATGTAAGGAATGCCCTACAGTCCGTGTTCGTCTCTATTAAGTTACGTGTACCTGTGCCGTTATGTAAGGAATGCCCTACAGTCCGTGTTCATCTCTATTAAGTTACGTGTACCTGTGCCATTATGTAAGGAATGCCCTACAGTCCGTGTTCATCTCTATTAAGTTACGTGTACCTGTGCCATTATGTAAGGAATGCCCTACAGTCCGTGTTCGTCTCTGTTAAGTTACGTGTACCTGTGCCGTTATGTAAGGAATGCCCTACAGTCTGTGTTCGTCTCTATTAAGTTACGTGTACCTGTGCCGTTATGTAAGGAATGCCCTACAGTCCGTGTTCGTCTCTATTAAGTTACGTGTACCTGTGCCATTATGTAAGGAATGCCCTACAGTCTGTGTTCGTCTCTATTAAGTTACGTGTACCTGTGCCATTATGTAAGGAATGCCCTACAGTCCGTGTTCGTCTCTGTTAAGTTACGTGTACCTGTGCCATTATGTAAGGAATGCCCTACAGTCCGTGTTAGTCTCTATTAAGTTACGTGTACCTGTGCTGTTATGTAAGGAATGTCCTACAGTCCGTGTTCGTCTCTATTAAGTTACGTGTACCTGTGCCGTTATGTAAGGAATGCCCTACAGTCCGTGTTGGTCTCTATTAAGTTACGTGTACCTGTGCCGTTATGTAAGGAATGCCCTACAGTCCGTGTTGGTCTCTATTAAGTTACGTGTACCTGTGCCGTTATGTAAGGAATGCCCTACAGTCCGTATTGGTCTCTATTAAGTTACGTGTACCCGTGCCGTTATGTAAGGAATGCCCTACAGTCCGTGTTCGTCTCTATTAAGTTACGTGTACCTGTGCCGTTATGTAAGGAATGCCCTACAGTCCGTGTTCGTCTCTATTAAGTTACGTGTACCTGTGCCGTTATGTAAGGAATGCCCTACAGTCCGTGTTCGTCTCTGTTAAGTTACGTGTACCTATGCTGTTATGTAAGGAATGCCCTACAGTCCGTGTTCGTCTCTGTTAAGTTACGTGTACCTATGCTGTTATGTAAGGAATGCCCTACAGTCCGTGTTCGTCTCTGTTAAGTTACGTGTACCTGTGCCGTTATGAAGGAATGCCCTACAGTCTGTGTTCGTCTCTATTAAGTTACGTGTACCTGTGCTGTTATGTACGGAATGCCCTACAGTCCGTGTTCGTCTCTATTAAGTTACGTGTACCTGTGCCGTTATGTAAGGAATGCCCTACAGTCTGTGTTCGTCTCTATTAAGTTACGTGTACCTGTGCCGTTATGTAAGGAATGCCCTACAGTCTGTATTTGTCTCTATTAAGTTATGTGTACCTGTGCCGTTATGTAAGGAATGCCCTACAGTCCGTGTTCGTCTCTGTTAAGTTATGTGTACCTGTGCCGTTATGTAAGGAATGCCCTACAGTCCGTGTTCGTCTCTATTAAGTTACGTGTACCTGTGCCGTTATGTAAGGAATGCCCTACAGTCTGTGTTGGTCTCTATTAAGTTACGTGTACCTGTGCCGTTATGTAAGGAATGCCCTACAGTCCGTGTTCGTCTCTATTAAGTTACGTGTACCTGTGCCATTATGTAGGGAATGCCCTACAGTCCGTGTTCGTCTCTGTTAAGTTACGTGTACCTATGCCGTTATGTAAGGAATGCCCTACAGTCCGTGTTCGTCTCTAAGTTACGTGTACCTGTGCCGTTATGAAGGAATGCCCTACAGTCTGTGTTCGTCTCTATTAAGTTACGTGTACCTGTGCTGTTATGTAAGGAATGCCCTACAGTCCGTGTTCGTCTCTATTAAGTTACGTGTACCTGTGCCGTTATGTAAGGATTGCCCTACAGTCTGTGTTCGTCTCTATTAAGTTACGTGTACCTGTGCCGTTATGTAAGGAATGCCCTACAGTCTGTGTTCATCTCTATTAAGTTATGTGTACCTGTGCCGTTATGTAAGGAATGCCCTACAGTCCATGTTCGTCTCTGTTAAGTTATGTGTACCTGTGCCGTTATGTAAGGTAAGATTTAATGACAATGGTTACAAAAATATTATTTTACATTTCTCTTATTTAACTTTTACTTATTCTGTCATACTTTGTTCAGTAGTTGTATCAGGATGATGTCATGCTCTTTTCATGTATAGCACACAATGTAAGTTGCAAAACATAGAATGATTTCCTCATTGCTGTAGACACGTGATGGTTAAAGGCTAGATTATTGTCTTTGTGTGTCCCTAAGTTCCTGACTGCTGGGTCAACTTTAAGGGTTGTGTTGTCAATATGATAGTTACCAGGAGTGGATGACTTCCCGAAGCATACTATTATGCATTTTTTGTTATTTAATTTTAGTCCATGGCTCCGACACCGGTTGTTTGTCTGTGTCAGCCCTTCCTGGAGAACATTTCTGTCCATGTGGGATTCAATGACAGCTACTAATTTGCAATCATCTGCAAATATTGTCATCCAGAGACCATTGACATTAGCCTTCACTTCAGAGAAGTGAATGCTAAAAAGGAGTAGTCCAAAGACTGATCCCTGAGGGACTCCACTTATGACTTGCCTCTTTGTAGAGGTGGACTCCCCAGTTCTAACTTCCTGGGTCCTGTCTGTGAGTCAGTTGGCTATCCATCAGATGACATACAGATCTGTACCTAACCTCCTGAGTTTGTCAACAATGCTCAAGTGGAGTATTGTGTCAAATGCCTTGGCCAGGTCAAGGTAGGCAGTGTGAACCATTTTGCCCTCATCAATTGCAATGGTGACCTTCTCAAAGAAGTCCACCAGGTTGAATAGGCATGACCTGCCCTTGAAAAATCCAAACTGGGTTGGGTCCAGTGTCTGAAGGTTTACTATATCATTGTTGATCATTTCCATGATAATTCTTTCCATGGCTTCACATATAAGACTAGTGAGACTTATGGGTCTGTACTTTCCAGGATTTATGGATGGCCCACGTTTGTGCAGAGGAGACTGTTGCTGTTCTCCATTCATGAGGTACAAAGCCTGTTTGGAGGTTACAATTAAATAGCAATTCCAGAAGGCCTGATAGGCCCTGTTTCCTGCTATTTAGAAGGCATCCCGGGATACAGTCTGGGCCCATTGATGCAGCGTTGTTGGCCTTAGAGAGAGCATTAAGGACCTGTTCCCTAGTGATAGCAGGGGGAGTTATATATGATGGTATTTCATGATGGAAGGTTGAGGGGGGGAGAGAGGTGTAAAGTTGGAGCTGAATTTATCGGCCAATAGGTTTGGTATATGTTCTGGCTTAGTATAGGTGGCTCCATTTACAATGAGCTCTGTACTCAATTGTATATTGCGTTTGAGGTTGCGGACATAGCTAAAAAATGCCTTGTGGTTGTCCTAGGCCTGAGAGGCCAAATTTGGCTTTCGTAGACTTTATTTGGCCTCTGAGTTATTTGTTTAGTTTGATGAGAGTGCTTTTATTCTGTTGGTTGCTGTACCTCCTAATTTTTGCCATGATTTTCTTCCTTCTGTTATACAGCCTATTGATTTTGTAATGACAGCAGGGTGGTTTGTCTGTTAAGTTAGTTCTGTATTTCTTCCTGGTGGGTACAGTTGCCTGTATGCAGCTATTAGCATGCATGTATATGGTTTCTTTGAACAGTTCTGCATAGACAGCAGTGTTCTAAGGATTTATGAGGGCTTGAAATGTTTCCAGGCCATCACTTAATAGCAGGAAGTTATCCTGAGAATAGTTCCTGAATATCATAGGTTTAGCTTAGGGTACAGGTTTTATTTTTACTTCAGAGGAGACCATTTTGTGGTCTGATCTTACCAGGAAGGACATTACTCTAGGGGTTGTGCAGCACTCTCCTATATTAGTGAGGACCAGATCCAGTATTAGTGTATTGCCAGTCTGGTCCAGGGAGTTTATATTTACAAAATCCAGGAATCTCTGTGCATGTATGTTTGATTTCATGTAGGATTCCCAGTTAATAGTGGTGTAATTAAAGTCACCCATGAATATGGTATTGGGTTGGATGATTAGTGTTTCTAATAAGTTTAAATATATAACATGGGTTTCCTGGTCATAGAGGAGGACTTGTAGCTTGCAAGGAAGTGGCAATGGATTTTGTCGATGGTGATTTGACCATGGAGCAGCTCAAGTGCATTGTTCTGTTTGACCAGCCTTGAGGCTGAATGTTGCATTTTCCTGGAATGTGGATCGCTACAAGAAAGTAGTTAGATGAGATCACCCATTGCCATACTCTCATTGCTTCTCGACAAAGGGGGTAGGATGGTTGTCCCCCCTTTAGTCCCTGTAATAAGTGGTCTAAATGTATGGAAGGCATTATAACCTTGGACTGTCAGTGTGCTCTCTGTGGTTTTAAACCATAAGTCAGTGACCGCACAGACGTCAGCATTCTCTAGGATGAAGAGAGCTTCTAGGGAGTGGATTTTTTTGTTTATGTAGGGCATATCACCAGGGGATTGTATCGTAGGATTTACAAACACAATTATGATATTACAATAGATGATAATAATAATGCTTTGAGCAACCACTATAGCAAAAACGCATGTAAAATTGCTTTCAAATTCATTGTTTTGGTGCAAGTACAGAATTATGAAAATACATTTGACGCTGAGGATGAACTTGACTGGAAAGAGTTTTATTGGCAAATAAAACTGGATGCTTGTTATCCACCTGGACTTAATGACAAAGAAAATGTTAAAGTTTTTTTTTTTAAACACAAGAGAATCAACCATTAACTGATTAACTGAATCATGTGATTTAGATTTATATAAATGTATGCCTATGTTTAATGCATTCAGTCTGATGAAGTCTTAGGTATAAGACGAAAGTGCTTACTGGATGTTAATAAAGAATCTTTGGGATTTTATTTCTTGTTAGCCATTTCTCCATTATTGTGGTATCATTTTATGGCTTTATTTTTCCACTTTGGTATCAATACGGTGTGGATACATGGTGATAAAAGGACAGTTCTATGTTGACATAAGTACCTATACCCATAACTGCTAGATCAGCTTTTTGAAGATGCTGTTGTCAATGTCAAAGCTACAATTGGTTTAGCTTCTGGTGTCAGTCCAACAGAATTCAATATCTGTCAGCCTGGGAAGACATGGTCGACAGGCCATGCTGGTTTGCCAGAGATGGTCTGCACCTGTCTCCTCTAGGCTTTTGGATACTGGCAAAGGCATGAACCACCCGTTTTGTGCCTTATTTAGGCAGTGTCAAAATAACCAACCTCCCCAATATAACAAAATCCTCTGTAAATAAACTCAAGGTACTGCTGCTCAAAGCTAGGAGTCTAAACAAGAAATTTTACTCTCTGCTTTCCTGCAACATGCATGTTAGTTTACAAAGTCCATTGAACATGTGGGAGAAACAGACAAATGTAGGTTTTCTAAAACCAAATGGGAAGCAGTTGCATACTTTGTTGCAGGTTGCGACATACTAATGGCAGGAGGACTGTATACTGAAAGGCATAATGATTTGGCAAGATTGTTGCACTGGGGATTGTACAAACATTGTATTAAAGTGGCTGAACACTGGAAACATAAGCCACAAAGCATCATAGAAAATGATGATGTTTATATCACATGGGACCACCCATTACCAACAGTTCAAAAGATAGATGCAAGAAAACCGGATATAGTGGTTCAAGAAAAGAAGACAAGAGTAGCATTGATCATTGAAATCGCCACACCCCGTGACTACAGAGTCTTATGTAAAGAGAGACACAAAGTCATAAAATACCTTGATCTGCAGACAGAAACAAGAGCAATGTGGAAGAAAGGTACCCAGACAGTTCCAGTAGTAGTAGGAGCAACGTGTCTTATAACTTAGATATGTTACCGATATATGTAACTCCATATGAATTGTAGACGGAGTCATTACTGGGCACATTACAGGCAATGTGGAAGAAGGATACCCAGACAGCTCTAGTAGTAGTAGTAGGAGCAACGAATCTTATAAAAAAGAATCTAGTCGTATTTAAATATGTTATCAATCCATGTAACTCCATACAAATTGCAGAAGGAGTTATTACTGGGCACATTACGGTTGCTCTGAAGAGCACTTTTAGCGGACATCAAAGATTGAAACAATACTAATTTCATGAACTTTAATTGTACTTTGACTTAAGAATGGGGTCCATTCCCGTCATGGTATTAGAAACCCAAAACATGTGGAGAAATTAAAAAAAGAAATTGCACACTCCTCACTTTGGAAGGTGCTGATGTCTGTGTAGTCACCGAGACATGGCTCAAAGGCACAGAAAATACCCTGGCTGTGCAGGGCTACAATACCTTCCATACATTCACACCACAAACTGAATGTGAAAGAACCAAAGGAGGAGGTGTATCCATCTTCACTAAGGATAAATGCCTTGAGACTCATCTAACAGTATGACTCTCTTAAGCTACTCCATGTCCAATTAACTATAGGCAAAGCCCCTTACCATATCATAGCTAGCTATAGGTCCCCCACCATGAAATAGGAAAAGCACACTGCATACCTGGACTTACTGGAGTCACTTGCCATACAGCCCAACACCTTACTCACAGGTGATTTTAATTATTCTACCATCGACTGGGAAACATAGACCACCACAAACATACTGGTTCAGAGGTTCATGGACTTTGTCAGTGCAGATCCTGTGCAACAACTAGTCAGGACACCCACAAGAAGCTCAAATGTCCTGGACACAGTACTCACTAACATGGGAGAGCATTGCACTCTGCCCCTCCCAATGTGATGTCCGTCCTGGTAAAATTGGACCATAAATCAGTCTCTTTCAATGTAATTATAAGACCAGATACCCCATCAAGCTCAAAAACACTTAAAGAGTTTTTCAAAGACAAATTGCCTTGTACTTTGTGATGGTTTTAAAGCCCCCTCAAATGCAGATAAAATGGACTATTGTACAGAGGTGTACACCAATGCCTTTTATAACTACTTAGGTAGTTGTATAGAATCGGCTGTCCCTGACCAGAGGAAAACTAGGGCTTGCCGAAGAAACAAGCCACCCTGGTGGTCCCCTGGTATAAACAGGCTATATAACAAAAGAAAGAAACTGGCTTAGCAAAGGAAGAAATCCCTCTCTAGCTTAAACAAACAAATTAGAGATCTTGTTAAGTCCTCCAAAGCTAATTATGAAGCAAAAATAGCCTTCCTAGCTCAGGATAATCACAAGGCATTCTTTAACTATGCCCAAAGTTTGAAAGGGAATACCCAACTATGTGCTGAACTGGTTGTAGATGGCACTACCCATACTCAACTGGAGGTAATAGCCAGCCTGCTAGCTGACAGATTTGGAGCAAGCTTCAATACCAGTTCCCTCCAGTCATCCCCAAAAAGTATACCTGCCATCATTCCTCAACCTATTATTGCAAGAGAGCAGGTCATCTCGGTGCTCTCCAAGGTCAAAACATGGCATTAATGGGAGCAGACAACATCCCAGGTTGCCTTTTAAACATCTTAAATAATAATCCACTTTGATTGCTGTTTAACCACAGCCTGCGAACTGGCTATGTTCTGGTGGAATGGAAGACAGCAACATTAATCCCTTTGCACAAAGGGGGACTATCAGCTGACCCTGGGAATTATAGGCATATAAGCTTGACTGGCCTCATCTGCAAGGCCATAGAAACAATAATTTTGGGCCTTATTAACAAAGACATAGATAATCTCCAAACTCTGGACACAACACAGTTTGGCTTCGTTAAAGGTAGATCATGCTTGTTAAACATGGTTGACTTCTTCAAGAAAGTAACCAAAGCCCTAGACAAGGGAAAGACAGTGCATACTGCCTTTGTTGACCTAGCCAAGGCATTTGATACAATTCCCCACTCAGATATTATGGAGAAACTCTCCCAATTGGGAACTAACCCCTACATTACCAGATGGGTAGCCAACTGGCTTGCCGACAGTGCACACACTGTCAAAGTAGGGTTACCACCTGTCCCACTTTGCGAGGGACAGTCCCTCTTTGGGCAGTTGTGTCCTGCAAAAAATGTGAAAAAATGGCAAATGTCCTGAGATTTTAGGACAAAATTCTTTTCTATATTTTATGTCATAGTTGTATAAAACAGTTATTCTGTATCTGAAACACCTTAATGTTATAAGAAACAGAATAAGGAACTAAAATGCTACAAGAATAGACTTTTATTCAGGCAAAAAACTGAAGTTCTGTCCTTTGTACTGGCCATAGGCATGATTTGCCCTGCAAAATCGGATGTTTGTAGCACAAATGTCCCACTTTGGGCATTTGGAAAGGTGGCAACCCTATGTCAAAGTGGGTAACTTCATTTCTAGCAAAAGACCAATCACCAGTGACATACCACAAGGATCTGTTTTGGGCCCCATACTATTTGAAATTTATTTTTCAGAAATCCAGGCCAACTTGCATGGCCTGTGTCCGACCATGTGTGCTTACAATTGCAGACTGGGAGCAATCTTTGAGTCCCCCAATGATGCTAATATACTGCAGACAGGGGTAATGCAGACAAATGATTGGTGCCTAAATCACGGAGTAAAGCTAAATGCAAAAATATGCATTATTATTCCCTTTAGAAAAATTGACATCCCTGATAATTACACTATAGACAGCAACCCCCCCCCCCCCATTGTAGATCCAGTGGTATGTGATCTGAGTACTCGAGTTGATAGCAATCTAACCTTTGACCACCAGGTATCCTCAGTAGTAAAGAAACTCTTCTATGTGGCACATCTTATAAGTAAAGGCATCACATCTAGATCTAAGGATGTTATAACTACATTATACTTGGCACTCATCAGGCCAATAACTGAGTACAATGCTCCCTTTTGCATATACCTCACCAGACACATGCAACAGTTGATGAGACAACAAAGGTTTCTCACCAAGAAATTGCAGAGTACACAAAACAAGTCTTAAGCGGAAGGACTGAAAGCCCTGTCACTGTATTCTGTCTCATACAGGTTGCTAAGGGGTGACCTATGCCTGGCTTACAGGACAGTCTCTGACCCAGCCCTGATGGAAACGCTACAGATTCGTAAATCAAAATGCACAAGGGTCACTTGCTGCAGTGATCTTAACCTAGCCTCTGACATGAACAGGTCATGCTGGAGAGATAGATACATCTCCCAGAGACTTCCACTTCTATGGAACAAGCTTCCAGTTCACATGAAACAGAGCTCCTCCCTGAACCTCTTCAAACACAGCCTAGATCAGTGGATGGGTGACCACGAATCCACTCTTGGGGTGGTGCTCATGTCCCACCTGGACAGAGGAAGTCAGTATTAACTGCCATAGACCCTTACATCTGCGAAGTTCACTCACCTAACCACCGACAGTTGGGGCAACTCTGGGTAAATATGGCTAGGCTTGTAAGGGCTCAAGGGCCGTTAGTCTAGTAATCTTCTATGAACCTGTGAACCAATGATTTCGGATGTGGATTGAACACAGCTAACATTTTTTAAACCACTAATCTCATATGCAACAATATGGACAAGGGACTTTTGACAGGGGCCAGATTTGCAGATTTGAATAAAAAGCTTTTGCCTTAGCTGATGACCCTTTAAACGTTTGACTTAGCTGATGATGCTTTACTCCTCAGTCATGTATCCATGATTGGTTTCTCTATTGAAACCCTTCAGAGATTTGAATCGATCTTTTCTGCACACCATTGCAAGTGGTCTTCATGGTTGCTGTCACCACCTCTGCTACTATCTAAACTGCACTTCACAAGGATCTATTTCGAGACCTATTCTGTTTTTTGTTTCATAAGGAATCCTTCTCTGCTGTCCACCCTCAGCCTTAAATAGCTACCTTTGTTGGGAACATTTTTTTAGAAGCTCCAAAAGTAACCTTGATTTACATTACCTCCTTCAGAAGACTTGAAATTTACATCTTCTTCACTAATCATAAAGTCACTCGGTACCATGCAGATACAGTGCTTGACCTTTGGAAGTTTGATGCTCTGGGTAATTTCATTTCTTTATCTACCACTACAGATGTACAGCTCGTCTCTTTGATCTCGTTTTTCTTTCCACCAGTTTACTGATAAGACTGACACTTCAGTTCCAAGACAGCCAGGACTTGTCTGTAGAATTAGCTAACGTCCTCACTCCAGGTACCTGTAAACCTATTGCTGAAAACGGACCCATCCCTAAGCTCAAGTATGCCATCCCAGTCATCTCACCAAGTGATTCTCACAGCTCTGCTATTCTTCACAGAGAACTGACTTAAAATATCCATCACTGTATCTTATACTCCTGCCCACAGAAACATGTACAGTCACATAATGGTCAACCTTTCTTCATAGTGACCTGACTAAAATATGCATCACCACATCTTACTACTGTCCACAGAAACATGTACAGTCACATAATGGTCAACCTTTCTTCATAGTGACTTGACTAAAATATGCATCACCATATCTTACTACTGTCCACAGAAACGTACAGTCACATAATGATCAACCTTTCTTCATAGTGACCTGACTAAAATATGCATCACCACATCTTACTACTGTCCACAGAAATATGTACAGTCACATAATGGTCAACCTTTCTTCATAGTGACCTGACTAAAATATGCATCACCACATCTTACTACTGTCCACAGAAACATGTACAGTCACATAATGGTCAACCTTTCTTTCTCTTGCATTCATCTGTAAATTTCTTTTCTGAGGTTTTTACATTTAAAACCACAATTACTTCTTTTCATTATCCACTAAGAATGCCACGTTGTGGCACCATTGTTTTAGCAATTCCTATTTGTACTGTCTTCAGAGAAAGAGCATTCAGCAGAGTTAAACCATTTCTGTTGAATTCTTTACTCCCAAACATCAGAAATCATCACAGATTTGCACTCCACAGGAAAGCGCTCCTTAATCAGTGTGTGCAGTTCAGACATCATCTTAACCTCTCCTTTTTGCAGTCCTGCACAAAATTGTCTTTAGTAACAGTTCATGTTGTCTTCAGACTCTCTGTTCCTTTTTAAATATTGAAATAGTTGACATTCAGTAAATATGCAAAAGGGAATTAACTGTGCTTTATAAATTCATTCGGTCTCTAAAGTCTTAGCTTATTGTAAACATCGGTGCCCATGATTTTATTTTGCTTTATTTTAGTATCTGCTTGCAAACTAAGCTATGTTATCTAACTGCCTTTGACCCAGGTGATGGCTGAAAGTAGTTCTTTTGCTAGTTTATGTACTTGTTTAACAGGTAGATAGACAGAGAGGTAAAGCATGTGAGATCACGAGTACACTGTTTTGCTGATTTCTTAATTTTTTCCTTATTTATTCTGGGTCTGTTTAACTCAGATCTGATGTTGTCAGTTTTCATTCTGTCCTCAATTGATGGGTTCAGATCCGAGTCCCCAGATCCATCTCGGCCGCTGTAAAAGCTTGTGGCAACCTTGAACTCTCAAACTTCTCCCTTACCCAGAATGCACCAACCTTTATTACCTCAGATCTCGTTTGCTGCTTCCAGCAAAAAGACATGGTCCATGGTTCTCTTGAGCTTGGGGTGATAAGCAGCTCTAAAACTTCAAATTTTTTTCTTTAATAACTTGTAATAACTTTTAATAAGTTTTAAAAATGTTTTGTTAGCTAGGTAGTTTTTTCTCCCTTACCTTCTTTACATTAAAATCTGTGTTTCTCCGTTTTACTGTTACTGATATTTCAAGTTACTGTCCATAGGTTCATAGGTTGGTACTAGGCTATCGACCCTCCTAGGGCCTATACAAGCCTAGCCATAACAATTCCCTGGCTATTTCTTCCCACAGTATTTACTTCCCTGGATCCCTGTCTAGCAGGGTGACTAACGTCATCCCCGGGGTGAATTTCCTATCTCCCATCCAATCATCAAGGTTCCTTTTGAAGAGAGCCAAAGAGGCACTCTGCTTGACATGTGTGGGCAGTCTATTCCAGAGTCTGGGGAGTCTCAGGGTCAGGAACCTATCCCTCCAGCATGTTTTGTTCATTGTGATGACAAGGTTTAGATCCCTGGAGCGTGTGTCTCTGAGGCACTGGGATTTCTTTAAGTGTAGCATGTCCAACAGCTCAGGGTTTGACATGGCCTTGTATGTTAAGCAGAGATTGCCTCTGAGTAGGCGATATGCGACAGAGTATAGATGGAGTTTTTAGACTGTCAGCATAGGGCATCTTCTTTAGGCCTGTGATTCTTTTAGTGAGGTATTTCTGCAGCCTTTCCAGTTATTGCAGATGTCTTGAGAGGTACATACCAAACGGGGCGTTGTATTCTATAATGGGTCTAATGAGGGATGAGTACAGTGGGACAATGAACTCCTTTTATCTGGATGAAAAGCCCTTAGTGATGAGGATAGAAGGATTTCCTGACTGTTGTGGCGATGTGGTCATCAAAGGTGAGACCACCGTCTACCTGTGTCCCTAAGTGTCTTATCACACTTTCGGTGTTTAGTGTGCTGCCACCTATGTGGTAATTTATGGGTACATGTTTTTTCCAAAGGGGATAACTATACATGTTCTGTAGTCCTATTTCACCTTCTTTCTTACACTTGGGACCGGAGCCGAACCTCGACTCCGACTTGGTCATACTCTAGCTCAAAAACTTCTGGTTGGCTCGTGGCTAGGAGGTATCCCATCATGCATCATCAACATTCCCCAGATCTCGTTTGCTGCTCGTTCAGCTCAGACGTGATTCTTCTTGGCCATGGCAAAGTGATATTTTCAATATATTGAATTGTCAGTCTGAAGTAGTTAACTTCATTTGATCAGCAGCCTGTGGGTATTGGATCTGACTTGGATCCGAGCCGGCAGCTTTCCAAGCTAAAGATCCGAGCTCCAAGCTCCTCCCCTTACCCATAATACCCTGCTACCTCCTTCCAGTCCCCAGATCTCATTTGCCGTGGCTTTAACAAGCATGAGTTATGAGCTCCTGGCGGTTAGGTAGTGAGTATTGGTTAAATTCTTGACTTTTTGAAAACATTTTGAGAGGTATGTGTTTGTGATTGTTTAAACCCATTAGCCTAGCTTAATTTTAGTATATTCACCCTTCCCCTTATTCTTGTGTGTCAGTGTGTGTGGTTGTGGTTTTTGTTATGGCCGAGGGCCCTAAGGCCATTTTCTCCAAGTGCTGTGAGTGTGGCCATAAGCTTTCCCCAGCCGATGGCCACACTCAGTACGTTCCTTGCCTGGGGGTAGCGCATTTATCATCGGGCTGCCATATCTGCGCAGCCTTTAACCCCCGGGCTGTGAGGGATAGAAGGAACAAGCTGATCCTGGTGGGTCTTTTACCCATGGATTCTGCTTTTTCCTCCTCTCCCTCAGTGGCTCCAGCCGCAGCTGTGGCTGTTCAGTCAGCTGTGCTATCTCCCATGGCTGGGACTCAACCTCCCACCATTTCCCAGGGAGAGAAGGACTCTAAGAGAAAAAAGAGGAGAGAGAGAGAGGGAGAAAGAGAGAGAGAGAGAGAGAGAGAGAGAGATAGGAATAGAGAGAAACATAGGAGCCACAAGCGGCAGGCCGACTCTGCCCCCTCGGCCCCGCCAGCTAAACAGCTCTCTTCTCCCCTGAAGATTCCCGGGTCTTCCCCCTCTCGGCTCCGTTTCCTACGTTTCTCGCCGGAGCCGGAGGAGGAGCCCTGGCCATCTTTGAGGTCATTGCGGCGGCTTTCCCGGCCAGCTTCGGTGGCCTCTTCTAGGTTGACTTGAAGCCTCTCAGACGCTGACATGGACCAGATGATGTGTCTCTTTCTCCAAGCCCAGATGCAGATGGGAGTGCTCCTGCCCCCCCCCCCCGGGGGAGCTCAGCCTCATGTTTTGCCCCCATAGCTCCTTCTCCGATCCATTATCGGGTTTTGGAGCCAACGTCGGATCCGAGTACTCTCGGAGTCAGGGAGTCGGCGCTGACAGTAGTTGCTGCTTTGACGCCGGCCATGCCCTCGAGTTTGTCGGATCCCTTTTCAGATCTGAGCTCTCGGGGCCGAGAACCGTGCGTCAGATCTGAGGGGGTAGGTGAGTCTTCAGCTCCATTGCGGTCGGAGCACACTTCCCTTTCGGGTCCGATCGCTTCGGCTCCGATGACCACGTCGGATCCGAGGGTGTTGCTCATGGAACCCAGAGAGAGCGGTTCACCTTCGGCCTTCGACATGGTGGAGAGGGTTCTCTCAAGAGGTTTGAGACCCCCTGCTCGTGCTACAGATCCAGCCATCATTCCCTCGCAGATGGGCTTGTCTTCCATCATCCAGCTCCAGGGACAGCCTGTGTCGATGCCCCAGCCAGTTCCACTGGAGGAATATGACCCTGTTGGTGAGCCCTCCTCGGACATTCCCGCCGAGGAGGTCCCTCACAAATATAAGGGTAAGAGGAGGCACTTGGACTCCCCCAAGTCCCTCACTGAAGACACAGATTTAGAGGAAGGGGAAGGTTCCCGCAGGTCACTCTGCGAGGACGTCTCCTTTGGAGACATTATGGAAATGCTACATCTAAAAGGGGGGTGGTCAGCCCAAAAGCCTTCCTCGGATGAGTTGGTGTTTCTGGAGGTGTTTGACACAGGCCCATCTACCTCTTGGGTGTCCCCTCCGGCCGACCCCCTGGTAGACCTCATTACTACCACGGCATGGAAGGAGCCGGACACTGTACAGCCAATCCCCAGGAGACCAGATAAGATCCTTAGTCCCCCTGTGGATAGGACAGCGTGGAGTAAAGGTTCCCCAGTAGATACCATGGTGGTGGCGGCTGCCTCCAAGAAGGAACTGGCACAGGATAGTTCCTCGGTCCAACCCCCTGATAAGGAGTCTCAGATGATGGATCGCATTGGAAAGCGGAATTTTGCTTCGGCTACCTTTTCCATAAGGGCGCTGAATTACTTGGCCCATGTGATTAGGCTTCAGCGGGATCTGGTGAAGGAATACACTGGGTCTCCCCCCTGAGTCCATGTCGGCCAAGGACAAACAGACCTTCTCGACTCGCATGGCCACTCTGAAATCAGTATCGAACACGTCTATGCCATGCCACAGAGGGGGCCGCTAGTGCCAGCAGATCAGGCATCACCTTACAGCGTCACGCCTGGCTCAGACTTTGCGACTTTGCGGAACCCTTCAAGGCGTCCTTCCTGAATGCTCCCTTTGGTTCTACCCTGTTTGGCAAGACCTTCCGCGATACATTGGTCCAGAGCGAGAAAGACGGGAAGACGCTGTCTGCCATCCGAATCCGCTTCTCAGCTCCTTAAAGGTCCTTTTCCAGGAACCAGAGAGGACAAAAGAAGATGTGGTTCCAAAAGTCTCAGCAGTCCCGTTACGCTCCGGACCCTTCATCCTTCAGAGGCAGAGGGGGACAAGGTGGACGCCGGCCCAGAGGCAGAGGGGGGGGGGCCGAAGAATTTTGGGTCATGGGAACCTTTCACCGATTGACCCACACAGCAGCCCTGAGGGGTTGCCCGACTGCTCCTCTCTGGAGGCAGTCAGGGGGCATTTTTCAAAGCACCTGGCACTATGGAAGTCCATCACGACAGATTGCTGGGTGCTTCGAATAATATCCAGAGGCTACTCTAGTCCCTTCATAAATCTTCCTTCTCAATCGAGGCACCTCCCCGATGTTCCACCCAGTCAGAGGGAGGCTGCAGCTTTAGAAATAAAGAAGCTGCTAGAAAAAAGAGCCATCCAGTATGTCCCCCCAGACCAGTCCGGGTTAGGTAATTACTCCAGGTTCTTTTTGATGCCAAAAAGGATGGGAGACTTAAGACCAATTCTCAACCTTTCTACAATGAACCTCTTCATTGCCAAGGAGAAATTCCGGATGGTCACTCTTCAGTCCATTCTCCCCCTACTGCAGGAGAACAACTGGGTGTGCTCCATAGACCTCAAGGATGCGTACTACCACATTCTCATGGACATACGATCCAGGAGGTTTCTCCGCTTTCGGTTGGGGGCCAGACATTACCAGTTCAGGGTTCTACCATTCGGCCTCACCACAGCCCCCAGGGTGTTCACCAAGGTCATGGCAGTTGTAGCGGCCCACCTGCGGCTTCAGGAAATACAGGTTTTTCCTTACCTGGATGATTGGCTCCTTGCCGCCTCCACCAGGCATCTACTCTGCTCAGCCAGGGATTGCTTCCTGCTCTAAGCCTCCCAGTTGGGGATCACTATAAATTACAAGAAATCATCCCTTCAACCAATGCAAGTCCTGGACTTCATAGGGGCCAGAATAGATACGCTTCAGACCAAGGCCTTCATGACTTTGGACAGGCTTTGCAGCTTAACCCTTCACATTCTAGCACCCCTTCAATCTCCAACCCCATCAGCGGAGTTAGTCCTGAGAGCCTTAGGGTCCATGGCAGCAGCAATCAACCTTTCGCCTGTAGCTCACCTGCACATGAGCGTCCTCCAGTGGACCTTGCAGGTCGAGTGGTCCATCCTTCAACACCCGTTGGACTCCCCGATCCCTCTCAGCAGAGTTTGCAGAAATTCCCTCATATGGTGGCTCCAATCTCGAGAGCTTCGGGAAGGGCGACCGTTCATAAATCCCACAACCCCAAGCCACGGTAACCATGGACGCTTCTCGCCGTGGGTGGGGGGGCATTGCATGGGCAGAACTGTCCAAGGTACGTGGACTCAGACAGAGAACGTTCTGCATATCAGTGTTCTGGAGATGAGAGTGGTGCTTCTAGTGTTGCAAGCTCTTCATGCCTTTCTTTCTCCAGGGACTATTGCAATTTAGACAGACAACATGTCAGTGGTCTGGTACATCAACAAAAAGGGGGGACCAGGTCTTACCCTCTTTGCCGAGAGGCCACGAGGGTTTGGGATTGGATGATATCCACCAACCGATTTCTGTTAGCAACGCACATTCCGGGTTGGTCCAACATTTTAGCGGACAAGCTGAGTCGAAATATCCTCTCGCCTTATGAGTGGTCTGTGAACCCCTTAGTAGCGAAACAGATCTTCCGCAAGTGGGGTCAGCCTTGCTGCGATCTCTTCGCATCGCCTTTAAATGCAAAGTGCAGCGAGTTTTTCGCTCTTATCCCCCCCCCCCCCCCGGGGGAAGCCCCAGAGATGCTCTAGTTCATGCTTGGCCATCCGGTCTTCTTTATGCTTATCCTCCTCTTCCATTAATGACAAAATTTTTACAGAAAGCTCGTCGGTTGGGGAACAAGATTATCCTCATAGCCCCATTCTGACCTCATCAAACCTGGTTCCCGTACCTACTGTCTCATCTTATAGCCCCTCTTTGGATCTTAGATCCAATCCCAGATCTGATTTCTCATCCTTCGGGATTAGAAACTCCGAATCTGGATGACCTCAAGCTCTCAGCTTGGTTGATCCAGTTCCATTAGTTGCCAGGACTCCCGGTATCACGTCTGCAGTTAGATCCATCCTGGTAGCAGCGCATAAGCCGTCTACCCGGAAGGTTTACAACAGCAAATGGAAACGGTTTTCCATTTGGGCCTCGCATAGGAATTTGGATCCTTTCACTGCTCCCATTCCAGCAGTGCTTGATTTCCTATCGCATATTTTTCAACAAGGGGCCAGCTCTTCTACTGTAAAGGTTCAAATGGCTGCCATTTCCCATTTTCACATTGGAGACAGTCTTAGTCCTTTAGCTTCCACTAAGATTTGTAAGACCTTCTTGAAAGGAACTGTCAGAAAAATATGTATTAGTGTATGTATTAGTAATATGCTTAGTGCATTTAAGGCTTGAAAAGGGTTAACACATTTATTCTATTTCACACTGCATAAAATCTGTACAAATTGCAGAAGCTTTCTAACCTTGTATTGTCATGAAATATGCGCAGCTATAATCTTTGCTTATGCTTTGGAAATTTACAGGGAAGCAGATAATTTCTGCTTGTGTCAGGAAAATAATGAATAGATGTATCACTTGTATTAATGTTATGAGACTTAGACAAGGAGTTCCGCTTGTGCTGTGAGAAAATACACAGCTGCAGAAGCTATAGATAATCAGAACAAAGACTGCTTGAAAATATGAACTGCAATCAGCATTTGCTTGTGCCTAAGCTAGAATAGTACCTTGAAATGTAACACATGTATTAGAACTACACAATAGAAGCTTGTAACGGGCTAGAGCCCACCAAGGCCAGGTTGCTTTTCTCAAAATGTTTTTCATAAATCCAGTCATGTCAGCAGAAGATCTGAGTAACATCTGCTGTAGAACAATACTGAAAGTTGTGTTTGATTACGTCAACCATAGAAGGCAATGTCTTGTAGAACAGTATAAGAATAGCATACTTCCTGTTAGTAGTTAGGCAAAATCCTGTATTTGCATGTTTTTGTCTCCTTGCAGCAAGTTATTAAATGTGCCTTATCTGAACCTTACGTGTATTGGTCTTTGAGATTTTTTCCTTTGACAGATTGGTCCTTCAGACCGGAAACCCTCACTTCGCCTCGGATAAGACAGGCCAGGTAGCTTGAAACCGTATGGGGAAGAAACCACATCGGTTCTTCTTATTTGAAAAGCCCTCCGACTGAATTATCGTACAAAAGAGGCCAGCCACTTTCTGATCTGCGACTGAAGGATGGGTTTTTCACGAACCAGGTGATCAATCATGAAGGCTCAGGTAAGGTGAATCTACCTTTTTTTCTGTTTTAGATCAGGGACTAGATTTGTATTGTCTTTGTCAGGACTGTATTTTTACAAGTCAGGGACAGAAAAGATTACTGTCTTGTCATAGATCAGGGAAACAGAGTAGGTAGGCAGTCACTCTGAAGAGACTATAACAAAATCTGTGGTGCCACGTTAAAAATAAGGAGTTACGTAACGATTAAAAAGGGTACAACAAAATGGGTAATAATTGCACAAAAGGACCCCAGAATCCACCGTTAACCGAAGGCTCAAAATACATGCAGTCACAGCGTGCTGATAATATCAAATACTACTCAAAGTGGGTTAATAAGTATGAATTTGACGGTAAATTAGAAAAATCCTCGCTTACCAAACTTGTCAAACAGCTTAAACCGATTCCAAAGGTCGGGTAAAAAAGCAGCGTCAATTAGGAATTCTTCAGGCACACAGGTGGATTGAGGAAGTAAACCGTAGGGAACAAAAGAACAATAATTCAAAAGCAATGTTTTTAGATAAGGAGGACAATAACTTAGTAATAGCATCGGCCCCTCCGCCCCGCTTACCAGAATATGAAGCAAGTGAGCAAGTTAGTCCACCCCTGCGATATCCTGCTGCCACTGTAAATAGAGACACTACAAAAGCAAAACCGTTTATTAGAGATCCCATCGAGACCAGGTCTCGAACACGGGCAGGTAACTCAAAAGGGGACATTAAATTATATAAAATGAGTGGGAATTCACAATCTATGAGTGAAGAAGAAATATGCCCACTTATAGAAGTACCTAATCCTCAGGAAGGGCAAGAAGGTCAGGACCCAACTATTCTAGTGTATAGACCCTGGACTCCGGAAGACATCCGGAAAGCCACTGAGGGAATTCCCCATCCAAAAGTTAATTTTAGAAAGTTCTTAGAAGATTTACAAGGAATGAGGCTAAGTTATAATTTAAATGGAGAAGAGGTAGGAAAAGTAGTCAGACAAATTGTGGGACCAGATTGGCACATGATTAGTGGCAATTGGAATCCCCGTGACGCTGCACACAGACCCCTCCTACATAGCAGTGCAGAACTAGACAACAGAGTAAAAGGTCTTACAGACCGCATCTCTGAGAAATGGAAGCCTAGGGCAGACTGGACTTGCATTAATCAATGCATCCAACAAGAAGGTGAAACTATTGACAGATATTATGCCAGACTGTTAGAATGTTTTAATAACCATTGTGGAATGCAGGTTCCTGAAGATCAGATACAAGATTCCCCATATGAGCAGCAGTTAAAGAATGCATTTTTGAAAGGCAGCATTGCACCCATAAGCAGTTTTATTACAAAGCACATGGTAGATCATCGTACAAGCAGGTTACAGTCATTACTTGAATATGCTAGGCATGCCGAAAGGCATTTTAATAGCAAAAAGAAAAAAAAGCCCAAGTATTTTCTGTAGAAGATGGAGCAGAAGTCTATGTAGTACAGTCCGGGAAAAAGGGCAAGAGAAATGCCCAGGGAAACAAACAATCTGATCAGTGATCAGAGGACTTTGAAGGGTGAAAGAAAAGGGGTGAATGTTTTAAATGCGGTAAAAAGGGACACTTGGCAAGGGATTGCAAGAAAAACAAGAAGGCAACCACGGAAGACAAGGAGGGTGAGGGCTGACTATATGATAGTCAAGAATCACTAGAAGGGGATAGCAGAGAAAGGACAAATGAGAATGTGATAGGAGGAGTAGAGGATGTGACAGAATAAATAGAGGAAGTGCAGGAAGTTACGGATAGTGAAGAAAATGAAATATTGGATTTAGCTTTATTGAGCTTAGAGCTCTATATAACAGACACAAAACCAGAAGTTACACTCCTGGTAGAAGGGAGGGAGGTCAAATTCTTGTGTGACTCAGGGGCATCACGGACCCTGATACATCCCTCCAAACTGCCAGAGAATTCAGAGTCACCTGATTACATACTAGTGAAAGCAGCTAATGGACAGCTGTATCGGGAGCCCCTCTCCTATAATATTGCAATAACTGATCCTGTTTCAGGATTGACCCAGAAAATCAAAATTGTTGTTTCCACAAAATGCCCAGTAAACCTCTTGGGCAGTGACCTTATGCAGGTATTTGGTATAGCAGTAGTTCCGACTATGCAGGGTATGGAAGCACAGCGACAAATTGATACCTTTGCAGTGCAATTGGAGGGTGAAATGTTCTATTGGTACAGCCAGGACTTGGTTACGACTGGTCCAGGGGCAGTGACCGAAGAGTTGATGAACATAGCCATCAGCAAGTTCCTCTCCCTTGACATTGATAAACAGCATTTGTTGCACTGTACACTGTATTATTGTAACACACCAGGACCTGATAAGGAATATGAGCAAGAATTGTTTAGAAATTGTGCAAACAGATTGATATTACATAATCCATACTGGGACATGGAAGGGAACAGTGTAGCCAGCTGTTCATTGCCCCAGGAGTTCTTTGCACTCTATAAATCTAACCAATTACCACATGTTGGCTTAATTAAGGACAAGAATGTAAAATGGGTAGACTTAGGAGAAAAGGTCATGAGATGGGAAAAGCAGACAGAGTTAAAACTGTCAGAACAGGGAGTACAAATGCAGAAGTTGAATTGGATAACTCAGACCCACCCAGCTGTACATTTGCAGTCTATCAAGGACAGCTGATTAGCACTCCTATTGAAGGAGGAAGAGAATGCCTTACAGAATATACCAGAAATTCTTTGGTCAACAGGAAAGTCAGATGTAGGACTTATTCGTACAGCGGGACCAGTTACTATCATGCCAAAGTCAGCATTTAGACCATACAAAAGACAGTATCCCTTAAGAAAAGATGCACAGGTAGGAATCAAACCTATTATAGCAGCTTTACTTAAGGAAGGGGTATTGGTGGAATCTCCTGATTCACCATGTAACACACCCTTATTTCCTGTTAAGAAAGCGAATGGAGAATGGCGTATGGTCCAAGATTTACAAGCTGTAAATGACACAGTAATACCAAGGGCACCTACAGTGTCAGACCCACACTCCCTGTTGAATGATTTAAAACCTCAACAGAAATATTTTTCTGTGGTAGATATCAGCAATGCGTTATTTTCAATACCGATTCACACTGACAGCCAATATTGGTTTGCATTCACATTTCAGGGGAAAAGGTATACATATACACGACTACCACAGGGATATTGTGAAAGTCCGACAATATTCTCAGAAGAAATGGCAAGCAACTTGGCGGGATTTACCCCACCAAGAGGCAGTCAGATTTTACTTTATGTTGATGATATCCTGCTGGCGGCCCCCACCCAGCAAGATTGCAAAGAAGATACCATAGCGCTATTACAATTTATAGCCACTGAAGGACATAAAGTAAACAAAAATAAACTGCAGCTTTGGAAAAAACAAGTAAAATACCTAGGATATGTAATATCCAAAGAGGGTAGGACATTAGATGAGGACAGAAAAGTAGCGATTTTGCAAGCACCAAAACCCACTACCAAGAAGGAAATTATGTCCTTCCTGGGTACGACTAAATTTTGCCGGAGCTGGATTCCAAACTATGCCTTGGAATCTGCACCGCTGACTAACCTGATATATAAAAAGCCTATGGCAGCACAGGATTTGTTACAATGGACACCAGAAGCAGAATCTGCTTTCTGCAAACTGAAACAGTTAATAGCGTCCTCATTAGTTTTAGGATTACCAAACTATCATAAACATTTTTTCTAAACTGTAGATTGTAAGCAAGGTTATATGACATCAGTGTTAACACAGCAGCATGGGGACAAGCAATGCCCTATTGCTTATTATTCATCACAACTAGTGGCACGGTCTTTACCCCACTGTGTACAAGCAGTAGTTGCAGCTGCAATGGCAATACAGGCTTTGGCCTCAGTAGTTTTGTTCCACCCTCTCACATTGAGAGTGCCTCATGCAGTCGCGATTATTTTACTGCAAGAGAAGGTAGCATATCTTTCCCCTGCTAGGCATGTTTCCTGTATGACTATATTGTTGAGCCAACCTCATATGACAATTGAACGATGCACGACTTTGAACCCTTCTACCTTGCTCCCAACCCCTGCAGATGGCAAACCACACAGCTGCCTGCAGGTGATTGAGCAAAAGACACTGCCTAGAAAAGATCTCACGGATATCCCCTTGGATAATGCCGAGGTGACATACTACGTGGATGGCTCGTGCAAAAGGGGTCCTGCAGGACAGAACCTAGTAGGATATGCAGTAGTTTCTGACACTGAGATTATAGAAGCGAAACCTTTACCACACAATTTATCTGCACAGGCAGCAGAATTGATTGCCCTGACATGGGCATGTACCTTACCAAAGGGTAAATGTGTGAACATTTTTACTGACAGCCAGTATGCTTTTTCTACTGTACATGTTTTTGCACAACAGTGGAAAAATCAAGGAATGATAACATCTACTGGCAAACCAATCAATCATGCACAGTTTATTTTAGATCTTTTAGAATCTATTCAATTACCTCAGAAAGTAGCTATTTGTCAATGCACAGCTCATACCAAGCAACAGGATAGGATTTCAAAAGGTAATGCGAGAGCTGATACAGCTGCAAAACAGGCAGCCTCAGAAGTATTTCTTTTGAATGAGGAATTACAACCCTCTGAGATTTTAGACTTAGAAATGTTAAAGACAATGCAGACACTTACTACGCAGGCTGAAAAGCAAAGATGGGTAAGACGAGGAGCAATTCTCGAAAAGGGGCAGTACATCTCTAAAGAAGGGAAACCGATATAACCATCTAATTTGTTTAGATATGCAGCTTTGTTGAGCCATGGGCAATGCCATGTCTCAACAGGGGGGATGGTACAGCTGGTGAACCGAGTGTTCACGACATATGGATTCTTAAACTACTCTAAAAAATTTTGTTTAATGTGCCACGTTTGTAACAAACATCATGCACAAGGGACGTTAAAGCCCAAGCAAGGGGGTTTCCCTGCACCACCATATCCGTTTCATACTATCTGTATGGATTTCATAGAATTGAACAAATGTGAAAATAAGAAGTATTGTCTTGTCATTATCGATATGTTTTCCAAATGGGTGGAAGCCTTTCCGACTAAAAATCCAGATGCGGCTACCGTAGCAAAAATCCTCATTAAATAAATCATCCCTAGATTCGGCATTCCGGAAAGGATCTACAGTGACAACGGTACACACTTTGTAAACCAAACCATACAGCAGTTAAGTAAACATTTTGGTATTTCTTTAAAAAATCATTGTGCATATCATTCGCAATCTGCAGGGTTAGTTGAGAGGCATAATGGGATTTTAAAGAGTAAGCTAAGAAAGTTAATAGCAGAAACAAAGAGAAATTGGGTGTACTGTCTGCCCCTGGCACTGTTGAGTATGAGAACTGTTCCGAATGCAACAGGATTGACTCCTTTTGAAAAACTATTTGGAAGGGCTTATTATATACCTCAGTGGAAACCTCTCATGCCCGCAGACCAGGAAGCCGACTGTACACTAGCAGAGTATATGAGAAATTTGTTGAATTCTAAACATCTGTTGCAGTCAAATTCTGTTTCAGATAAAGAACAAACCAGACCATCAGAAATGGCAGTGGCTCCAGGAACCTGGATCTGAGTGAAGACAATAAAAAAGAAGAATTGGACGTCACCAAAGTGGGAAGGTCCATATCAAGTGCTTCTGTCAACACCCACTGCAGTCAAGATCACAGAGCGTGCCTCATGGATCCACCTGACGCACTGCAAACTAGTTAAGAACTTTGAACTGGACAAAAATCTTGTCACATGTCAAGAGCAAAAATGATAGAATCCAGAAAAAACAGGAATGCAGAACAACCATTTCCTCAGAAGTATTGCATAATCATCCTGTTAACTGTACTAGTGACAATAATCTTTTTGTTGTGGCCATTCCTTTTTCCAGCCACACAAACTGAACTGAATAAATGTGAAGCGTTACTCATAGACTGGCACCCAAACTTCAACACTTACCAGGCAATTAAATATGTGTATGCTGAGGCTTTCAGTGTTTCAAATTGCTGGATTTGCACAGCTTTGCCGACAGCATATGGGGGGGGGGTTATTAATGACTACAGTCCCCCTAGGGGTCAACGAGACCTGGGAAAACTTGATTTATGATACCTCAACCATTACATCACAAGATAAAATAGCATTGCACTTGTCTATTCCACAAAAGGGGACTGTGTGTTTTTATAAAAATGATACTGTTCAGGTGGGTTGGAGCAATTGCAATGTGACTGTTCCTTATAAATGTTACACTAAAGGTAACAATGCAGGTTCTTATTGTAATACAAACTATGATCCATTTCTTGAATTGATGCACAAAATAATTGAAGTAAAACATAATTTTGTTCTCTATAAACAACTGTCTATAATTGATAGAAAGATGTTTCATGCAGGGCGAGTGTATATTAATAGCAAAGTTACTACTAAAGTAGAGGACTGTTATTTTGTATGTGGCAGAAAGGCATACAAGTGGTTACCTGAGAATTGGTCCGGCAGTTGTTTTTTGGGCTACCTGGTTCCGGCCATACGACACACTGCAGTATACCTCGAGGAAAAATTCGGAATGTCTGAGAAGTCGTCAAGAAACCTGTAAATCCAGTGGGGCAAATTGATGCGCATTGGAAAAACCATCATTCTATAGGCAATGGACTGACACACATGGACTTGAGTGATAGTGTTATGTCGTGGGCAGGCATATTACCAGCATATGGAGCAGTGAAATCGATCTGGGAGCTGAGAAAACTGTCTAAACTTCTCGAAGTAATGAGTAATGCAACTTTTTCCGCTCTCGAATTGGTGACTGATGAACTGAATGCCATGAGAACTGTAGTGCTTCAAAACCGCGTGGCTCTCGACTTCACCCTAGTGACGAGAGGTGGTACTTGCGCTTTAATCCAGGAGGAGTGCTGTTTGTATATTCCTGACCGTAAACACGAGATAGACAATCACCTTGCGGTAATTCAACAAGTGTCAGCCATGACCAAGCCAGGACCAAACCCACTGATGGACTTTTTCCAGAAATGGTTTGGGGGTGGGGTACTATCCTAATGAACATCCTGATTGCCATTTGTGTAGGAATGATCCTACTGGGAGTATGTGTTTGCTGTGGCATCCCCTGCATGAAAAGACTGATTAAAGACTTTATAGATATGTCAGTTTCTGAAACCTTATATCAAAGTACTGAGTTTGAAGAACTGTTAAAAGATTGAAAATGCTTTCATAAGTTTAAATTGAATGACTCTCTTAACTGCAAATCCTAAGTGGGAAGAGGTTAGGAGAAGAAAAAAAAACTGTTTATGCTTATTTTGTAAGTAGAATAAAAGTATTAAAAGGGGGGAAATGTCAGAAAAATATGTATTAGTGTATGTATTAGTAATATGCTTAGTGTATTTAAGGCTTGAAAATGGTTAACACATTTATTCTATTCACACTGCATACAATCTGTACAAATTGCAGAAGCTTTCTAACCTTGTATTGTTATGAAATATGCACAGCTATAATCTTTGCTTATGCTTTGGAAATTTACAGGGAAGCAGATAATTTCTGCTTCTGTCAGGAAAGTAATGAATAGATGTATCACTTGTATTAATGTTATGAGACTTAGACAAGGAGTTCCGCTTGTGCTGTGAGAAAATACACAGCTGCAACAGCTATAGATAATCAGAACAAAGACTGCTTGAAAATATGAACTGCAATCAGCATTTGCTTGTGCCTAAGCAAGAAAAGTACCTTGAAATGTAACACATGTATTAGAACTACATAGAAGCTTGTAACGGGCTAGAGCCCAGCAAGGCCAAGTTGCTTTTCTCAAAATGTTTTTCATAAATCCAGTCATGTCAGCAGAAAACCTGAGTAACATCTGCTGTAGAACAATACTGAAAGTTGTGTTTGATTACATCAACCATAGAAGGCAATGTCTTGTAGAACAGTATAAGAATAGCATACTTCCTGTTAGTAGTTAGGCAAAATCCTGTATTTGCATGTTTTTGTCTCCTTGCAGCAAGTTATTAAATGTGCCTTATCTGAACCTTACATGTATTGGTCTTTGAAGTTTTTTCCTTTGACAGGAACCTGTCTTTTGAGACCTCCTATTAGGAACGCTGTTCCCCCATGGGACCTAACTCTGGTCCTTCAGGCACTAACTGGCCCACCCTTTGAACCCACAACTTCTGTTGATTTAAAATTCTTATGTTGGAAAACTGCTTTCTTAATAGCTATTACCTCAGCTGGAAGGGTGTCAGAACTCCAGGCCCTTTGTACTAAACCCCCATATCTTGTTTTACATAAGGACAGAGTCTCTCTCAGGACTAACCCTTCCTTCTTACCTAAAGTGGATTCTGAGGCGAACATCAATCAGTCCATTAATCTACCAGTTTTCTTCCCTATCAGAATAAAGGGGAATACAAACTTCATTTGTTAGAAGTTCATAGACAATTGCGCTTTTACCTGCACAGAACAGCTGCCTTTCGCAAGTCAGAGCAGCTCTTTGTTTCCTTTGTGAAGCCTTTCTTGGGTAAGCCAGTGTCGAAGGTGACTCTAGCTAGATGAATTTCTCACTGCATTTTGCTCACCTACAAGATATCTGGTCTGCCAGAGCCCTTAAGGGTTCATGCCCATTCTACCCATTCTATGGCTACTTCTGCTGCGTTCTGGTCAAGAGTGCCCTTGGATGACATTTGTTCTGTGGCTACTTGGGCTTCCTCTCATACCTTTATCTCTCATTATAAATTGGATTTAATATCCAGAAGAAGGGCAACTTTTGGCTCTGCAGTGCTCCGGAATATCCTTCCTTGAGGACCTCCCAAGTTTTTGGTAGTTGCTGATCAAATGAAGTTAACTACTTCAGATAAAGAAGTTATGTACTCACCATAACGTTCCATCTGAGTAGGTAACTTCATTTGTCAGCAACCGACCCCACCCCCCTCCTTCCCCCTAACCTGGTTCTTTGGTTATCTGAATCCTAGAATGATCTCAGCTTTTGGTATTCATTAGGTTAGGATGTTTCAGGTTGTTGTTTTGTCTAGATGAAATTGTATAATTGGGCAAATGCGATCTGAGGACTGGAAGGAGGTAGCAGGGTGTTATGGGTAAGGGGGAGGAGCTTGGAGCTCACATCTTTAGCTTGGAAAGCTGCTGGCTCGGATCCAGGTCAGATCCGATACCCACAGGTTGCTGACAAATGAAGTTACCTACTCAGATGAAACGTTATGGTGAGTACATAACTTCTTTTTTTTGGATATTGCTATATTGTCTTGCTGTTTAGTGTGTATTTTTGCAGTTTCTGTCTGTTTCGGACGATTTGCTGCTTAATTTCTGTGTTTTTGTTGTTTGTTGTTTGGCCATTTTCCGTTGGCCATTTTGGTATGCCTGCATCGCTTTTCTGTACTGCTGTTTTCCTCTTTCCTCTTGGGCTAGGCCTGTTTACGTTAGAGGACCTAGTCCTCTTTCTGCTGTTTTGTCACCTGTTGGGCTAGGCCCATTTAAATTAGAGGACCTAGTCCTCGGTTCTGTTTTTCCTTCTCCCTGGGCTAGGCCCGTTTAAATTAGAGGAACTATTAGAGGAACTAGTCCTTGGTTTATTCTATTTCCCCTTAGGGCTAGGCCCATTTAACTTAGAGGACCTAGTCCTCCATTATCTTTCTCTGTTCTTTGTTGTGTGTTGTAGTGTTTTTTTGGGGGGGTTATGTCAAAAGACTCTAAGGACCGTAAGCCTTCGTGCTTTAAAAAGTGTACTAAATGTGCCCAGAAGATGTCCTTGACTGATGGGCACAATTTCTGTGTTTACTGTTTGGGGGCTATCCACCTCCAAGAGTTCTGCCTGTTTTGCCATGCATTCAGTCCTTGTGTTCTTCAGGAGAGGAAGAACAAACTGATTTTGAAGGGACTACTAAAGCATTCCTTTGAGGAGGAATTGGGATCCTCATCAACCAGCTCTAAATCTCCCTCCTCCTCCAAAAATGAAAGACAAAAACTTCCAAAAGGCGGTCTCCCACCAAATCCGTTTCGTCGGAGCTGCCAGACAAAATTGCTAAAGTAGCTACACCCTCATCGGCTCCATTGATTTCGGGGCCGACAGAGGTTAGCTTAGTGGATCCATCAGTCTCGGCTCCAGGAACATCAGAACTGATGACTGACATTACTTCTCGGAGCCAGTCATCTGATCTTCGGCCGGTTTCTCCAACTCTTAGGTTGCTGATTTTCCAGCGATCCAGATCCCCCACTCTATCTTCTAGGGTCCTCTAGGAGCCTTCCTGATGAGAATGTCGAGAGAGTGGTGCGTAGACTGCTTCAGACTTCGGCGCTTGAAAATTTTCTTTCAACTCCGTCCCAGTCGGTTCCGGAGCCCAATGTACCACCCCACCCAATTGATGTTCCTCCTCTGAGCTTCTCTGAACCTTTGGAGCCAGAGCTGTCAGTACCTCCGGTTGTGGATAGGTCGGTTCCAGCTACCTCAGTTGATCTCTCTGTTCTGATATCCGCTCCAACCCTCTCTGTGCCATTTGTGGGGTCGAGGATCCTTAGCTCTCCATTTGGGCCAGAGGGGGGGATGCTTCAATTCGAACTTCTTGGGTTCTGAGCCTACCTCTCGGTGCTTCGGCGCGGGTGAGCTTAGACCCCACATCTGCTTTAGAGCCCATCTCCTCGGTACTGAGGGTTGGCTCCATATCTTCAGAGCGGAGGGCATCCTCAGAGCTGGGGGGATCAGGATTCGAGGTGATGAGGAGTGTGCTGTCCAGGACTTCAGCTTCATCCAGAGGTACCAACACTCTTCCCCCTAAGGCGCCAATCTCAGTCTCAGCTCCCTCTCTCTCTCTCCCTATACAACAGAGACCCGCAGCCTCAGGATACCTCCATGAGTGGTCCCCAGTCTTACGAGGTCTCCGCAGAATACCTGTCTGAGGAACCACATAGGAAGAAAACTTGTAAGAGGAAGCATGTTGACTCCCCCGATGAGTCCGTTACATCAGAGACTGACCTCGAGGAGCCAGAAGGGTCCCCCAAGTCATCCTCTGATGATATCTCTTTCACAGATATCCTCGAGATCCTGAAACAGGGAGGCGGCTGGCCCACCAAATCCCCTTCTGATGAGGAGTCAGTGTACCTGAAGGCTTTTGGGTCTCAACCCTCCACCTCTTGGGTGTCTCCACCTTTCGACGAGCTACTGGATTTAGTGAGTCGAAAGGTGTGGGAATCTCCTGATTCTGTGGAACTGGTTCCTAGAAGACCAAATAAATTTTTGTCAGCACCCCAAGACAAGGACTTTTGAGTGTCCCAGTAGATGTCATGGTGGTGGCAGCAGCCACCAAAAAGGAACTTGCTGAAACTTCCTCCACTGTCCATCCGCCGAACAAGGAGTCTCAAATGATGGACAGGTAAGGGAAGCGTGTTTTTGCTTCAGCGGCCTTTACTCTGTGGTCACTGAACTATCTGTCCCATTTCACAAGGCTCCAGAGAGATCTCCTAAAAGAGCTGGGAGATACTCTACAGGGTAATGCATCTGATGCTGTATTTCAGAAGGTCAACACACAGATGGCTTCCCTAATTTCTGTTGTGAACTCCTCCATGAGGCTGATTTTGTATGCAGCGGATGGAGCGAGTAGGGCAGCGGGTTCAGGAGTCTCTCTCAGGAGACACTCCTGGATGTCCTTGAGCAACTTTGCGGAGACCTTTAAGTCTACGATCTGAAGCAGTTAACTTCATTTGTCCATCAACCTATGGGTTATCGGATCCATATCGGATCCGAGCTGGCAGCTTCCAACAGCTCCAAGCTCCGAGCTCCAAGCTCCTCCCCTTACCCATAATCCCCTGCTATCCCTTCCTGACCTCAGATCTAGTTTGCAGCGGTTCTCTCAGCAGCTTGATCGAGCTTCCAGGAGTAGTGGTAGTCGAATTTGTGAGAAAAATCTCTTTTTTTCTTAGTTTAAACAAATAATTAGTGTGTGTGTGTGAGTTAGCTAGTTCCCCACTAGCATTAACGTGTCTTTATCTAGGGTTTAGTTACCCTTTTTAGTGTTATTTCGTCCCCCTCGTGTACGCGTTAGGGTGTGTGTGTTTTGGGGTCTAGCGAGTGTGTTTTTCTTTTGTAGGTATGGCAGAGGCACCCAAAACATTCTTTTCAAAGTGTACCGAGTGTGGCCATAAGCTGTCCCCAGCGGATGGCCACACTCAGTGCGTTTTATGCCTTGGGGTTGAACATCTTTCCACCAGCTGCACTATTTGCACAGCATTCAACCCCCAGGGCCCTCAAGGACCGGAGGTTGAAGCTGATTCTGGCGGGACTTCTGCCCCCGGACCCGGCTTCGTCCTCCAGCCCCTCCGTGGCACGTGCCGTGGCTGCAGCAGCACCACCTGCTATTCCCCTTCCCCTGGCCGGGACTCAACCTCCCACCTTGGGCCAGGAGGAGAGGTAAACCAGAAAGGAGAAATGCCGGGAAAAGCAAGACAAGCAGCGGGCCGAAGCTTCTGCATCGGCCCCGCCAGCGAAACGGGTTTCTCCTCCTAGGGCCTCCGAGTCTTCTCCTTCCCGGCTCCGATCTCCCCGCTTTTCACCGGGGCCGGAGGAGGAGGTGACCCAGTCGCCTTCGAGTTCACCGAGGCGGCACTCCCGGCCCTCCTCAGTGGCCTCATCAAGGTCTACCCAGAGTATGTCAGATGCAGACTTGGACTGGATGATGTGTAGGTTTCTCCAGGCCCAGCTGCAGATGGGAATGCTCCTGCCTCCCCCCCCTCCGGGAGGGAGCTCGACCCCCTTTTTCACCCCGATTGCTCCTTCTCTGACCCACTACTGGGGTTCGGAGCCTTCGGAGCTGGGTAACGTCAGAGCCAGCGGACTGTCAGCGCCGATAGTATCGGGTACTTCGGCGCCGATGGCACCTTCGAGTCTGTCGGGTCCATTTTCTTCGAATCCGAGCTCTCAGAGTCGAGAGCTGAGCTTTGGATCTGGAGGTATCAGTATGGTTTCAGCTCCATCTCGGTCGGAGCATACTGGCCCTTCGGATCCGACCTCGTTGGCGTCGGATTCGAGGGAGGGTCTGCTCTCGGATCCTAGGGAGAGCAGCTCTCCTTCGGCGTTCGATGTCATGGAGAGGGTTTTGTCGAGGGATTCCAGGCCCCCGGCTTCAGCTATGGTTCCACCCTGCACTCCCTCTCAGACAGGTCCGCCTTCCATCACCTGACCCCAGGGACAGCCTGCTCAGATTTCCCAGATAGTTCCCTTGCTGGAACAGGATGTGGTTGGTGAGGCCTCTTCGGACAGCCCCCCCCCCCCGAGGAGGTCCCTCACAAACGCAAGTGCAAGAGGAGGCACTTGGACTCCCCTGAGTCCATGACAGAGGGCACAGATTTGGAGGAAGGGGAAGGTTCCCCAAGGTCACCCCCCAAAGACATCTCCTTCTGAGACATCATGGAGATGCTTTGGATTAGAGTGGGGTGGTCTGCCCCAAAACCTTCCTCTGACAAGTCTGTGTTTCTGGAGGCATTTGAAGCAGGCCTGCCTACCTCTTGGGTGCCCCCTCCTGCCGATCCCCTGGTAGACCTGATTACTACCAGGGCATGGAAGGAACTGGACACTGTGGAGCCCATCCCAAAGAGGCCGGACAAAATTCTCAGCCCCCCTTTGGACAGGTCATGTTGGAGCAAGGGAGCCCCGGTAGATGCCATGTTGGTAGCGGCCGCCACCAAAAGGGAACTGGCCCAGGAGAGTTCCTCGGTCCATTCTCCAGACAAGGAGTCTTGGACGATGGACCATCTGGGGAAGCAGGTGTTCGCTTCAGCCACCTTTTCTGTGAGGTCGCTGAATTCTATGGCACACGTCATACGGCTCCAGTGAGATCTTATCAAAGAATACGCTGGGTCACCCCCAGAGTCCATGTCGGCGGAGGACAAGAAAGTGTACTGTACCCGAATGGCCACTCTCAAATCTATCTCCAATACGTCTATGCAGTTACTATCCCATGCCATGGAAGGAGCCGCTAGAGCTAGCGGAGCAGGCGTCGTCCTATGGTGACAGGCATGGCTCCGTCATTGTGATTTCGCAGAACCCTTTAAGGAGTCGTTCGCAAATGCCCTGTTTGATGGGTCTGCCCTTTTTGGCAAGACCGTACGCGACACACTGGTCCAGAGCGAAAAAGACGGGAAGACGTTGTCTGCCATCGGAGTCCGCTTCTCTGCTGCCCAGAGGTGCTTCTCCAGGAACCAAAAGGAACAGAAGAAGATGTGGTTCCGGAAGTTTCAACAATCCCGTTTCACTCCGGACCCCTCGTCCTTCAGAGGAAGAGGACAGGGTGGACGCCGCCCTAGAGGCAGAGGGGGCCCCGAAGAACTTTGGGTCCAAAGAACCTTTCTCTGATTGGCCCACACAGCAACCCTGAGGCGTAACCCGACTGCTCCACTCTGGAGGCAGTCGGGGGGCGTTTCTCGAGGCACCTGGCAGCTTGGGAGTCCATTACAACAGATCGCTGGGTGCTTCAGATCATATCCAGAGGCTACAAGATCCCTTTTCTCAATCCCCCTCACAGTTCCTGCAGCCTCCTCGATGTCCCACCCAATCAAAGGGAGGCAGCAGCTGAGGAGATACTCCGGCTGCTATGAAAAAGAGCAATCCAGCACATCCCCCCCAGACCAGTCTGGGTCAGGCTTTTACTCCAGGTTCTTCTTGGTACCTAAAAAGACAGGGGACCTCAGACCAATCCTCGACCTGTCCTTCCTGAACCTGTCAGTAGCCAAAGAAAAGTTCCGGATGGTCACTCTTCAATCCATTCACCCCCTTTTGCAGGAGAATGACTGGATGTGCTCCATAGACCTCAAGGATGCATACTACCACATTTTGATGGACAGATGATCCAGGAGGTTTCTCTGCTTCCGGCTGAGAGCCAGCCATTACCAATTCAGGGTCCTTCCCTTTGGTCTCACCACAGCCTCCAGGGTGTTCACCAAAGTGTTAACTGTTGTAGCGGCCCTCCTGAGACTCCAGGGAATTCAGGTCTTTCCGTACCTGGACGACTGGCTCCTGACCGCCCCCACCAGGCATCTACTTTGCACTGCCAGGGATTAATTTCTCCATCTAGCTCCCTGGCTGGGGATCATGATCAACATTGGAAAATCTTCCCTTCTTCCAACTCAAATCCTAGATTTCATCAGAGCCAGATTGAACACCAACCAGCTTCAAGCCTTCTTGACTCCGGACCAGCTACGAACTCTGAAACTCCATATACTGGCCCTTCTACAATCCCCAGCTCCCCCTGCGGAATTGGTCCTGAGGGCTCTAGGCTCGATGGCGGTAACCATCAACCTACTACCCATGGCGCGCTTAAACATGAGAGTTCTTCAATGGACCTTACAAGTTCAGTGGTCCTTGCTGCTACATCCCCTGAACTTCCCCGTTCCTCTCAGCAGGGTGTGCAGGAAAGCCCTCTTATAGTGGCTGCAGTCCCCGGACCTCCAGAAGGGGCGCCCCTTCTCTGTGTCCCCTCCTCTAGCTACTGTGACCACGGATGCCTCTCGCCTCCTGTGGGGGGGCACAGCTTGGGCAGGACCGTCCAAGGCACGTGGAACCATTCGGAGATCTCATTGCATATCAATGTCCTAGAGATGAGAGCGGTGCTTTTGGCATTGCAAGCACTTCAAAGCCTTCTTCCCTTGGGGACAATTGCGATCCAGACAGACAACATGTCAGTCGTCTGGTATATCAACAAACAAGGGGGAACCAGGTCTTATCCACTTTGTCGGGAGGCCATGAGAGTGTGGGAATGGGCTACGTCCACCAACCGCTTTCTCATAGCGACGCACATTCCGGGAGGGTCCAACATTTTAGCAGACAGACTGAGTCGATCCATCCTGTCACTGTACGAGTGGTCTCTGAATCCGAAAGTAGCAAAGCAAATCTTCTCCAAATGGGGGCAACCTCGTTGCGATCTTTTCGCCTCTCCTTTGAACACAAAGTGCAGCGACTACTTCACTCTAATTCCCCCACCCGGGGAATCCCCCAGGGACGCTCTGGTGCATGTTTGGCCACCCAGTCTACTTTATGCTTACCCTCCTCTGCCCCTGATGCTAAAGGTTTTACAGAAAGCCAGACGGTTGGGTAGCAGAATAATCCTCATTGCCCCATTCTGGCCTCGTCAAGCTTGGTTCCCATATCTATGGTCTCATCTAGTGAATCCCCCATGGATTCTAGATCCCATCCCGAATCTGATCTCTCACCCATCAGGCCTGTCAACCCCGAATCTGGACAGCCTCAAGCTCACAGCTTGGTTGATCCAGTTCCAGTGATAGCTAGGACTCCTGGTATCTCGTCCCCTGTCAAGGCTATTCTAGTAGCCACTCACAAGCCATCTACTAGAAGAATCTATAATAGTAAATGGAAGCGTTTTTCTATTTGGGCGGAGCATCGGAACCTGGATCCCTTTACAGCTCCATTGCCAGCAGTTCTAGATTTTCTGTCAGGGTTATTTGACCAAGGTGCTAGCTCTTCTACGGTCAAAGTCCAGTTGGCTGCAATCTCTCACTATCATGTTGGCAGTGATCTCGGCCCTTTGACTTCGTCCAAATTATGTAAGACCTTCCTAAAAGACACTTTCCTACTAAGACCTCCGGTAAAAGATGCAGTCCCTCCTTGGGATTTAACTCTTGTACTTCAGTCTCTAACAGCTCCTCCCTTTGAGCCTGCAACTTCGGTGGATCTGAAATACTTATCTTGGAAGATGGCTTTTATTGTTGCCATAACTTCGGCCAGAAGGGTCTCGGAGCTTCAAGCCCTTTGCGCCAAGCCAAAGTATTTGGTCTTCCACAAAGATAGAGTCGCTCTCAGGACCAACTCCTCCTTTCTGCCCAAAATTGCATCGGAGTCTAATATCAACCAATCTATTAATTTACCAGTCTTCTTCCCAAATTATCAGAACAAAGGTGAATACAAGTTGCACTCTCTAGACGTACATAGGCAACTAAGATTCTATTTGCACAGGACAGCTGATCACAGGAAATCAGACCAGTTTTTTGTATCCTTTGCTAAGTCCTCTTTGGGAAAAACCTATATCAAAAGTCACATTGTCCAGATGGATTTCCCAATGTATTCTTTTGGCATATGAGAGTTCGGGCCTGCCTACACCTCAAGGAGTCCATGCCCATTCTACCCAATCGATTTCTACCTGCGGCTTTTCAATCTAGGGTGTCGTTAGATGACATTTGTTCAGCAGCCACTTGGGCTTCATCTCATACATTTATAAATCATTACAAGTTGGATATTGTTTCCAGAGGGAGAGCATCCTTTGGCTCTGCAGTGCTCCAGAACATCCTTCCATGAGGACCTCCCAAGAATCAGGTAGCTGGGGACTCTGTCCCATAGGTTGATGGACAAATGAAGTTAACTACTTCAGATTTAGAAGTTATGTACTTACCATAACGTTCCATCTGAGTAGGTAAACTTCATTTGTCAGCAAACGTCCATCCCTCCGTCCCCCTAACCTATATGGATGTTCAAAGGTCTCCTGCTGTCATGGCGGACTGTTTCCAGGTTAGAGTAGGGAGGTAGTTCTTGGTATTGTATGGTTTATGGATAAGCAAACTCGATCTGAGGTCAGGAAGGGATAGCAGGGGATTATGGGTAAGGGGGAGGAGCTTGGAGCTCGGATCCGATATGGATCCGATAACCCATAGGTTGCTGACAAATGAAGTTTACCTTCTCAGATGGAACATTATGGTAAGTACATAACTTCTAATTTACCAGCGCTGCATTTGACGGTTCCTCTTTGTTCAGAATCAAGGTAAAGGACACACTCACCAAGTGCGAGCAGGAAGGAAAAACCCTGTCTGCCGTGGGAGTCCGTTTTTCCATCCCCTCTAGACCCTATCCCAAAGGGCAGAAGGGCAGCAAAATGTGGTTCAAAAAATCACAGAGGTTTTTTCAGGATGCACAAGGTGATTCCTTCTACAGAGGCAGAGGAGGAGGAAATAATGGTAAACGCCGCCCTAGAGGTAGAGGAGGTCTGCAGAACCAGGGAGACCGTGATTCCTTTCGTGGTCGTCCCTATCAATGCTCCTGAAAGGCGGCCCGACTGCACATCTCTGGAGCCAGTCGGGTGTCGTATTTCTTTATACCCAGAAGCCTGGCACGACATCACTCAAGACAAGTGGGTATTAAAGATAATTAACAGAGGTTACCATATTCTCTTCTCCACCCTCTCAGACCAGATGAATCCCAGATGTGCCACCCAATCACAAGGATTCAGTAACTCTAGAAATCCAAAAGTTGCTCGTGAACAGAGTCATCCAGCCCGTCCCCGTAGACCAAGTAGGATTAGGGACTTACTCCAGATCCTTTTTGGTGCCAGAAAGAACAGGGGACATGAGACCCATTTTGGATCTCAGCAAACTGAACGAATCTGTGCAAAAGTCCAAGTTCCAAATGGTCACCTTACAGTCGATACTCCTGTTGTTAGGGAAAGACATTTGGATGTGCTCCATAGACCTCCAAGATGCATACTACCACATCAAAATGGACAGGGCATCAAGGAGTCACGTACGTGTCCAGCTGGCAGCCAGTCATTATCAGTTCCACACCCTGCCCTTTGGTCTCACCACAGCCCTCATGGTGTTCACCAAGTGTATGGCAGTGGTTACAGCTCACTTGAGACGTCAGGGATTCCAAGTGTTTCCATATCTGGAGGACTGGCTCCTCACTGCCACTACCAGGCATCTACTGTTACAGGCCAGGGACACCACCATTTCAACTTGCCTACAGCTAGAAATTACATTAAATTGGCAAAAATCTGCATTGTCGCCCTCTCAACATGTGAATTTTATTGGCGCTGAAATAAACACCATTTCAATGAGGGCATACCTGCCTATAGATAGAATTCAGAGTCTAAGGGAACAAATCTTGACCCTACTTCCTCTAAGAAAAATCAAAGCAAAGGTGGTGCTCAAGCTATTAGGGACCTACTCAGAGGCGATCTCTGCCTAACATACAAAGCTATGTCAAACCCAGAGCTGTTGGACATGCTCCACTTAAAGAAATCCCAATCCCTCCGAGCTACACGCTCTGGGGACCTAAACCTTGTCACCACAATAAACAGAACATGCTGGAGGGATAGATTCCTGTCCCAGAGACTTCACATACTCTGGAACAGACTACCTATCTATGTCAAACAGAGCTCCTCATTAGCACTCTTCAAGAAAAATCTTGATGATTGGATGGGTAATAGGAAATTCACCCCGGGGATCACTTCTGTGGTTCTGCTTGACAGGGGCACAGGAAAATAATTTTCTTGGGTGGCAAAAGCCAGGGTACATTTTTGGCTAGGCTTGTATAGGCCCTAGGGCCAATAGCCTAGTACCTACCTATGAACCTATGGCTTCCACAATAACACTTGTTCCATTAGCCAGACTGCACGAGGGTCCTTCAGTGGTTATTCTTTGCCCAGTGGTCACTGCAGTACCTCCCTTTGTCTCATCCTATCCTTCGAGTATGGGAGTGGGCTGTGTCTTCCCAGTGCTTTCTGGTGGCAATGCACATCCCGGGGAAATCCAGAGTCATAGCCGACAGGCTCAGCAGGGCTATTCTGATGCCTCACGAGTGGCCTCTGAACACTTACGTTGCGGAACTAATCTTTTGCAAATGGGGTCAGCCTTGCTGCAATCTCTTTGCCACCCCTCTCAATGCCAAATGTAGCAGCTACTTTACCCTGATTCCCCTGGACGGGGAGACTCCAAGAGATGCACTCGTTCACGATTGGCCCTCAGGACTTCTCTATGCTTTCCCTCCTTTCCCCCTCATTTCGAAGGTAATTCAGAAAGCAGTATCCTTGGGAAGTAGGATGATCCTAATTGCTCCTTACTGGCCTCGATAGATTTGGTTTCCCTTCCTCAGACCATATCTAATGGATGAACCTTGGACTCTAAATCCAGTTCCAGATTTACTGACACACATGTTAGGGGCATTCCATCCCTCCCTCCACACCCTTAACTTGACAGCTTGGCTGCTCCAATTCCATCCCTATTCAGGCTTCATGACTTTTCCCCTGAGGTTGTATACATTCTGTCATCTTCCCACAAACCTTCCACTAGGAAGATTTATACCAGTAAATGGAAAATATTCTCCTTTGGGCCCATGAGAGAAACATTGATCCCTACACAGCTCCCATTTCTGCTGTTTTAGACTTCCTCTCACAGTTATTCAGTCAAGGTTCAGCAGCAGCAACTATTAAAGTCCAGTTGGCAGCTATTTCCACTTTTCATGTTGCTAACGAACATAATCTTATGGCTCATAGGCTTTGTAGACCACTTTACTAAGACCCCCAGTCATGGATCCTGTGGTTCCATGGGATTTGAACTTTGTTCTCCATAAACTTGCGTCTAGTCCTTTTGAACCTTCAGTGACATGTGACCTCAAGTTTTTATCTTGAAAAAAATATATTTTTGTTGGCTATCACTTCTGCTAGACGGGTGTCTGAACTGCAAGCTCTTTCCATTAAGCCCCCTTATTTGGTATTTCATAAAGATAGGGTCTCCTTGAGGACAAACCCTTCCTTTATTCCTAAGGTTTCTTCTCAAGCCAACATTAATCAGTCTATTGAGTTGCCTATGTTCTTCCCTGAATTTTCTAACAAAGCAGAGTATAAATTCCATCAATTGGATGTCCATAGACAGTTACATTTTTTATCTGGACAGAACTAAAAATTTCAGAAAATCAGACCAGTTGTCTGCTTTTCAGACTCTAGACAGGGCCTCCCAGTTTCTAAAGTCACATTATCTCACTGGAGTTCCAGTTGCATTTCATTCGTCTATTCCTCCAGTGGTAAAGATCTGCCTTTCAAGGTGAAAGCTCATTCTACCAGGTCTGTGTCTACCTCGGTAGCCTTTCAGGCTAGAATCCCAATAGACAACATTTGTGCTGCAGCAACATGGGCTTCACCCCATACATTCATTACTCACTACAAATTGGATATGGCTTCTAGGAACAGGTCTTCCTTTGGTTCCACAGTACTCAGGAGCATTTTCCAATGAGCCACCCAAGATGAAGTTGCTAGGGACGCTGTTTTAAGTGTAAGAATGAAGGCGAGATAGGACTACAAAATATAAAGAAGTTATGTACCTACCATAACGTTCAATGATTGTAGTCCATCTCGCCGTACATTCTTACGAATCCTCCCTCCCTCCTTCCCCCTCCTTGAGGACCTAGGGTACCTACTGTTATTGTGGTCCTTTCAATTTGGTTTGTTCTTTGTCTCTGTATTTTCTCACAGCAAACAAGATCTGGGGAATGTTGGTGATGCATGATGGAATACCTCCTAGCCACGAGCCAACCAGAAGTTTTTGAGCTAGAGTATGGCCGAGTCGGAGCCAAGGTTTGGCACCAGTCCCAAGTGTAAGAATGTACGGCGAGATGGACTACAAACATCGAACGTTATGGTAGGTACATAACTTCTTCATTTCTTGGCATTGAGCTTGAGCCCATGGCTCTGGCACCAAGCATCTGTTTCTGTAAGGCCCTTTTGTAGAATATCCACATAATTTGGGGATTCAGTAATGGCTCCCAGTTTGCAGTCATCTGGAAAGTTTGTTATCCAGTGTCCCTTAGTGTTGGCCTGTACTTCAGAGAAGTAGATGCCAAACGAGCATTCCCAGGACTGAACCCTGAGGTACTCCACTTGTCATTTGTCTGGAGCTGGATTTGGAGTCAGCTACTTTTACAGTGTGGGTTCTGTCAGTAAGCCATTTCGCAACACATTAAGTTATGTAGGGATTAATGCCCAGCTTAGTAAGTTTATCTATGATTCCAGAGTGGGTGATGGTGTCAAAGGCCTTGGCTATGTCCAGATAGGCTGTGTGGACCATCTTACCCTTGTCCATGGCTCTGGATACTGATTCAAATAAGTCAATCAGGTTCAGGAGACAAGATCAGCCTTTCATGAACCCAAACTGTGTGGGGTCCAATGTTTGAAGGTTGCCAATGTCTTTGTTTATAAGTTCCATGATAATACATTCCATGGCCTTGATCCAGGCTCGTCACACTGATGGGGCGGTAGTGTCCGGGATCTAAAGTGGATCTCCCCTTGTAGAGTGGGATAACTGTAGCTGTGTGCCACTCAGTGGGTACAAAGCCTGAGGTGAGGCTATGATTAAACATGACACTTAGGTGAGGTGCCAGTTCATTTTGTAGTTCATGTAGTACACAGCCTGGGATGTCATCTGGTCCCATAAATGCTCTGTTCTTAGCTTTGGAGAGTCCGTTTTTTACCTGTGTGGCCATTATTACCGGAATTTGGCAGTCATTCGGTATTGAGATGGGCCCTTTAGGGGGTGAGAGGGGGGTGAAGTTTGCACTGAATTGATCTGCCAGGATATTGGCAATATCCTTGGGATCAGTATATTTAATGCCATTCTGTTGTAGCTCAGAGCAGATCTGAGCATTGCCATTTAGATTCTTGACATAGCTGTAGCTGTCATTAATAACTCTCCCCTATTCTACAAATTATCGTAGTCTTCCATACCATTATTGGTACTTTCTTTCCCTTTCTTTCAATTTTCAAAAAAAAAATAAATCTGTCTGTAATTCTGATCTTAACACCTGTGTTACTTTTGTTGTTTGTGGTTGTTTGCTTTTCGTTATGGCTAACAAGGAAGAGAGCCCAGTGGGGTTTAAGAAATGTGGAAAATGTGGTCAGAAGATACCTGTTCCTGGCTCACACACACTGTGTGTTTTTTGCATGGACCCTCTCCACCTCCAGGAGAATTGCATGATGTGCCACGCTTTCAACCCTGGAGCGCTGGTAGATCATAGAAATAAGCTTATTTTAAAGGGACTTTTGTCTTAATCTTTTGATGAAGCTATTTCTGGAGCATCCAAAGAAAAAAACAAAGACGATATCTCATACTTCTCCAGGCACCTCCTCTGTTTCCTCCAAGTCCTGAGAAAAATCTATGAAAAGAGCTTCTTCAGATCTTACAGTTCTAGCAGATCCTATGATGAAGAAACGAAAATTCTCGGATCCAGCCCCTTCTTTGGATCTCACAAAGTCCAAATACTTGTCCTTGGATTTGACAGTTTCTTTGGATCCAAAGTATCTTTAAAGTAAAGATTCATCAGATCCGAAGACCTCAGATCAGATATCACAACTGACTTAACCAACTGTGCCTAGAAAAGGGTACTCACCTTAGCTGGACCCAATTCCACCAAGAGTGCCTTCCCTGTTTTTGGAAAGACCAAAATTACCATCTGCTCTATCTATACGATCCTTTAGAAGTGTCACTAAAGAAGATGTAGAGAGGCTAATGAGAAAGATCCCCTCAATGCAGAGTCAGCCTGCTTTTTTCTTGGCTCCCACCCCATCGGGTCAGGAACCCCATACATCCACAGCTCCCCCACTACCAATTCCCCCTTTGACTCTTATCCGGGTTTTAGAGCTGTCAGGTCCAAGTCATCCAGAACCATCTATTTCAGATCAGGCTATTTGTATCCTCGGATCCAAGACTTGCTGTGAGCTCTTCAGTCCAGTCAGATCTGAAAAGCTAACAGACATCAGGTCCAAGGTGCTACATTCAACTCTGATGGTTTCAGAGCCATCTCTGCATCTCAGAGCTTTGGCAATGGTCAGTTTGGTTCCAAGTTCTGCCTCAGGGTGGCTGCCCTCGGAGCAGGGGGAGGACTAGGGATCAGAGGCTTGGCGTCCCCGATCTGGGTCCTTATCCCTCTGCAGGATGGTCTGTCTTTAGGGTTTTGGAAAGAGCTCTGTTTGCACCTCAGATCCAGGCAGTGCCTCCCCTGTCAGATCCTATGTCTGCTTCTGTTCCAGCTATGCATCTTGAGTCTCTCTCAACTGTCCACTTTACGGGGCAGCCAGTACCAAAACTCCAATCTTCCTACCAGGGTATTCCCTCCTCTTCTGATATCTCCTTGGAGTATCCCACTGAGGTCCATAAGAAGAGGGCATGCAAGAGGAAGCATATAGATGCCCCTGAATCTTTCACTGAGGACACAGATCTTGATGAGGGCAAGGGGTCCTCATGATCACCTTCTGACAAAGTCTCATTCTGAGATATCCTTGAGATCCTGAAATAGAGAGGTGGCTGGAAGCCCAGCAACCCTTCGTCAGAGCAATCTGTGCTACTGGAGGCTTTTGGTACTGGACTATCGACTTCCTGGCTGACCCTGCCCACTGACGAGCTCCTGGAATTGGTTTCATGACGGGCATGGAAGGAACCTGACACCACTGAGCCCATTCCCAGGAAGCCAGACAAGATTATGACCCCCCCACCAGAAAAAAAACAGTTTTGTTCAAGAGTTCCCCTGTTGATGCCATTGTCATGGTGACAGCGACCAGAAAGGAACTTGCTGATGAAGGTACCTTTGTTCATCCCCCTGACAAGGAGTCATGGGCGACAGACAGATTCGTGAAACGTGTCTCTGCTTTAGCAACCTTTTCCATAGGGTCTCTGAACTATTTGGCACATCTTATCAGACTACAGAGAGATCTGATTAAGGAACTTTCAGGTACCTTCACAGGAACCGTGTCTGAAGAAGTTAAAGATTCTGTCATTTCTCAGCTGGCAACCATACAGTAATTTCCACTCATCCATGAGGCTTATTTCTAATGTGGCAGAAGGAACCTCAAGGGCAGTGGCTTCGGGTGTAGCCATTAGGATATACACCTGGATTCGTTTATATGGTTTTGTGGAAGTCATGTTCGTCAATGCTCTTTTTGGTGGCACCTCCCTTTTTGGCCCCAAAGTAAAAGATACATTGTCCAAGTGTGAGGAAGATGGAAAGACCCTTTCTGGCATGGGTGTACATTTTCCACTCCCTAAAGATCCTTTTTGAGGAATCATCAAGGTGGTGGAAAGATGTGGTTCAAGAAATCACAAGGATCTTTCCAGGACACACGTGGAGGGTCTTTCCCCAGAGGCAGAAGAAGAAGAAGTTCAAATGGTAGATGCTGCCCTCGTGGCAGAAGAGGCCCGCAACATCAAGGATCCAGAGAATCTTTTTTTGGCAAACCCTTCTAGCACTCCTGAAAGGAGGCCTGATTGTCCCCCTCTGGAGATAGTTGGGGGTCGTTTGTCCCTGCATCAGAGAGCTTGGCTAGAAATAAAAGATACTTGGGTGCAGAGGATCGTATCCAGAGGATGTATAATTCCATTTTCCCTTCTTTCTGTAAATTCTAAGAAAATCTCATTCCACCCAGTCAGAGGGGGCAAGCAGCTATTCAAATACAAAAGCTTCTAAACAAAAGAGTAATCCAAGAGGTCCCCCCAGACCAAAAAGGATCCAGAACATACCCAAGATTCTTTTTAGTGTCAAAGAAAACAGGGGACTGGAGACCAATTCTGGATCTCAGCAGTCTGAACACCTTTTTCTGAAGACAAAGTTCCGGATAGTCACAGTTCAGTCCATTCTTCCATTTCTGGAAAAAGATGACTGGATGTGTTGAGTAGATCTCCAGGATGTGTACTATGATATAAAAATGAATAGATAATCCAGAAAATTCTTACACTTCCAGCTAAGAGCCAGTTATTTCCAGTTCTGAGCACTGCCCTTTGGTCTTACCACAGCCTCCAGGGTGTTCACCAAATGCATGGCAGTGGTAGCAGCTCACTTGAGACTGCATGGATTCCAGGCATTTTCTTGCTTAAATGACTGGCTCGTCTGTGCCCCGACCAGGCATCAACTCATCATGGCAAGAGACAAAGTAATCCAGACTTGTGTGTGGCTAGGAATAACCACAGTCCAAGGCATGTGATTCCACAAAGAGGCCAATTTGCATATCAGTGTTCTGGAGTTAAGAGCAGTGCTTTTAGTGTTGCAAGCCTTTCAGGATGCTCTCCCTTTGAGAATGATTCCAATACAAGCAGACAATATGTCAGTGGTTTGGTACATCAACAAACAAGGAGGAACCAAATCATACCCCATATGCCGAGAAGTACTAAGGGTGTGGCAATGAACAATCTCTTCCAACTGCTTTCTCTTATCAACACACATTCTGGGAAAGACCTAAATGCTAGCAGACAAACTGAGCAGGTGCATTCTGTTACCTTACAAATGGTCCCTCAACCAGAAAGTAGTGGAAATGATTTTCTGCAAGTGGGCCCAGCCTTACTGCAATCTTTTTGCATCTCCCCTAAACAACAAGTGCAGCAACTACTTTGCCCTCATCCCCCCATAGGGCAAGTCACCGAAGGATGCTCTTCTCCATGACTGGCTCCCTGGGTTACTGTATGCATATCTACCAATCCTTCTGATATCAAAGTTCCTTCAGAGAGCTGCCAGGTTGAAGAGCAAAGTTATTCTCATTGCACCATTTGGCCTCAACAAATGTGGTTCCCCTTCCTGTAGCCTCATTTGATCCATCAACCCTGGATTCTGGATCCAGCTCCAGACCTGCTGTATCACTCAACAGACATGATTCATCCGGAACTTCCAAAGCTCAAGCTGACAGCTTGGTTTCTCCATTTCCAGTAATAGCCAGACAACCTATGCTCTCTTCCACTGTTTGCCGAATTCTTATTATCTTCCCTCAAACCATCTACAAGAAAAACTTATGCTAGCAAATGGAAAAGATGTGTGGCTGGGCACTTCAAAATGATGTGGACCCCTTTTCTGCATCGATTCACACTATCCTGGAGTTCTTGTTGCGGCTTTTTAATCAAGGGGCCAGCTCTTCCACAGTAAAGGTTCAATTTAATCGATTTCCAGTTTCACGTTGGTCTTGATGGCAGTTCTCTTGCTTCCTATAAACTTTGTAAGACCTTCCTACGAGGGACACTTCTGTTACAGATCCTAATCCGCTGTGGGACTTAACTCTGGTACTTCAAGCTTTGGTCCTTCTGTCCTTCAAACCTGCAAATACTTGTAATCTAAAATTTCTATCTCTGAAGACTTTGTTTTTGGTAGCCATT